>NC_087221.1:38290074-38342574 GCF_015104395.2 Macrobrachium nipponense | reverse complement strand
AAGGTGATAATTTTTCCCTGAAAAACTGAAGAACGTCCTGTTCTGGTACTATTGGGAACAAAAGTTCTTGTTTTTGAGAGAAAAATTATCCCCTTATTCAGATCATTTGCCATTGGCGCTAGACAAAATAATAAAGTTAGTTGAATTATGTGTATCTAATAACATATTTTCATTCGGGGAATCATTCTATAAGCAAAAATTCAGGTGTAGTATGGGTAGTCCTTTAAGTCCTGATTTAGCCAATCTGTACATGAAATACTTTGAAACTACAGTAATAAATGCAATAAAACCCAAAACCTGCTGTGGATGAGATATGTAGATGATATTCTAACATTTTGGGATAATAAATGGGACAATTTGAATTAATTCCTTTCAAAATTAAATGCATTAGTGCCCAATATAAAATTTAAAGTTGAATGGGAAACAGACAACAAAATTCCTTTTCTTGATGTTTTGATAATCAGAGACACGACTGAATACAAATTTACCATATACAGAAAACCAACGTTCTCACTTTCTTACATTCACTACTTCAGCTATCATGACATGCCTATCAAGATAGGCGTAGCCAGCAACCTATTCTTAAGAGCCTTACGAATTTGTTCTCCAGATTTCCTGGAAAACGCAGTTGAACCAATACGTAAGCAGCTTTCGTCTTTAAGGTATCCTGATCATATAATTGAGAAAGTAATTCACAAAGCAAACGATATTTTCTACCGACCCCCTCAAGACAAGACCAGAGACACCCAACAATAAAATAAAAATTCCACACCTAGACAGTATTAAGACGGTGACCCAGACCCTCGGAAAATCTAACCCTTTTACATTTAGTTACCCAAACACCTTAGCCAAATCCCTGATTAAAATCCAACAAAAGACATCTCCCAAGGACACAGGCATTTACGAAATCCCATGCTAGGACTGTGGCCAATCTTACATCGGATTTACAGGAAAATCACTTCCCCAGAGATTAATACAGCACAAACGGTCAGTTAGGTATGGACAACAGAACTCAGCTATTTTCAACCATATAAATGAACATAACCATAGTATAAACTGGAATTTGTGACGTATAATTTATAGCAGCAACTGCCGGTACAAGAGTCAAATGATGGAATCGGCCTACTCGATTAAAGAGAGGCAGGTAATGAATATCTCAAAGGGAGCATGGGACTCATATATCATTGACAAGGTTTTCATTCAACCGACGCTTAAGAAGATTAAAGGAAGATTATCAGCGGGAGTGACCTAAATTGGCGGACCTGTTGATGGACCTCTTGGAATAAATACCACCTTTTCTGTAACTTTTCTCATTCATCTACCTGAAGAGGGAGACAGCAGTTTCTGAAATATAGTATTTCTCTCTATATTTTGGGATTCTCGGCCATTCCATTGAGGAGTGAGAGATGTGTATTTCTGGTGATAGAAGTTCACTCTCGACGTGGTTCGGAAGTCACGTAAAGCCGTTGGTCCCGTTGCTGAATAACCACTGGTTCCATGCAACGTAAAAATACCATACAAACAAACAATCTATATTTTGGCGTTTTCATGGGCTTCTTATATATATATATATATATATATATATATATATATATATATATATATATATATATATATATATATATATTATATATACAGAGAGAGAGAGAGAGAGAGAGAGAGAGAGAGAGAGAGAGAGAGAGAGAGAGAGAGAGATTTGTTCAAGTCATATACCGTCGCATCGAATATGGCCAGACGTCCACATTGATAATTTGATCCGTACGCCATCCAGGGGATTGGCAAAGGATTTGTTATTGAACTAAGAGCGAAGGGGCGCGTATCCCAATTAAAAAAAAAGATAAAAGGTAGAAAATAACCATTGCATTTCTGGGTCTTACTTCATCAGGACACGAAAACAAGAGGAGGGAAGTATGTTTTTTTTTCTGTGGGGGAAGTGGGGGCGATCGATGGGTGGGTGAATGAGGTTCTTTTTGGGGGAGAATAATAATAATAATAATAATAATATAATAATAATAATAATAATAATAATAATAATAAGAATAATAAAAGAAAAATGGTTAAATTCGTTCACCCTGACCTTTTGACCTCTTTCTTTCTGGTTTCTGGGTTTTGCTAACCCTCCTTGCGCTGACAAGGGGCGATGGTTTTATGTACCTTGACTGGGAAAATTATTATTATTATTATTATTATTATTATTATTATTCAAAGAAACCTCATAATCACATGAGTTAATAAAAATAAAATGGAAAAGTAAATCCACAGTAATATGTCTGATCTGTTATTTAAAATACAAAGCAGAGAGCTTTCGAAGACCTGCACGGTCCTCCTTGTATTCAGATTGACAAGGAGGACCGTGCAGGTCTTCGAAAGCTCTCTGCTTTGTATTTTAAATAACAGATCAGACATATTACTGTGGATTTACTTTTCCATTATTATTATTATTATTATTATTATTATGATTATTATTATTATATATTATTATATTATTATTTATTATTAATTCCACATAAAGACTGCAATTGGTATTGCATTCTACTTCTCGATTGCTATTGTATTGATATTAATTGGTACGACTCGGGTTCTGTAAACAGTGGAACGAGCGGAATTTCCTTATAGGGAAAATAATATATATTATATATATATATATATACTATATATATATATATATTATATATATATATATATATATTTCTGTGAACAATCACACAATTGTTAGTAATATGTAAACACGTTATATAGTCTTTCCCATACAATCATCTCTTATGGAATTTATTTCTCTGCATTTGTCTGTCTTTGGTAATGCAGTTTCCTGTGTCTTATTTGTCTAGGGATTCATTTCCCTATATTTGTCTGTGTTTGGGGTTGCAGTTCTCTGTCTGTTTGTCTGGGGATTCATTTCCCTCTATTTGTCTGTGTTTTTTAATGCAGTTTTCTGTGTCTGGTTGTCTGGGGATTCTGGTTCCTGTATTAGTTTTTGTCTGGAAGTGGTGTTTCTTCTCGTCTGTTTGTCTAGGCGATCCTACGAGTATATAACATTTTGACTAGAAAATCAAATTCCTATCTAGGAATGATCTAGGAATGTTGTGCCCTGCATTTTTATTCATTCCGAAAATGCCAGTTTTTTTTTCATATCTGTTTTCGTCTGTGAATGGGAATTGAGGTTCCTGGGAATCACGCGCGCAGCAGAATTAATATGATGCTGTATATCATTATCTTTTCAAACACACCTATTTGCATTGTATTGTTCGCTAATTGAAATTCATGAAATATCATGAATGCTATCGCTTGAAGTGCAAAAAAAAAAAAGATGAATAGAATTTTGGAGAGCTGATTTTATTTTTCATTAATATATAGATGTATATATATGTATATGTAGTATATCTTTTAGCTTTCATATTTAGTTACTGTATCTCTTTCCCTTTCAAAAATACAGTTTCCTCCCTCTGTTTTTTATCGGGTAATTTCGCGTCCGTGGGAATCACGCACCAAAATGAATATGAAGCTGAACTTAATTAGCTTTTCAAACTCATCTGTTTGCATTATATTATGCCGCTGATTGGAATTCATGAAATATCATGGCTCCTGCCGCATGCACCGAGAAAATGTCATTCTACAGCCAAAATTTCGGGCGCTCGTCTCCCCCCCCCCCCCCCCCCACTCTCTCTACCCCAGCTTAACCACCCCACTCCCCCAAAAATGTCATCAAATGTTAATTTCGAAACATTATAGGATTCTGTATTTGTACGTGGAGGAAAAAAAGCTCTTCATTTTTTCTTAGCTCTTACTTGGAGAGTAATATTTGATCAGCAGAGAGAGAGAGAGAGAGAGAGAGAGAGAGAGAGAGAGATTAAAAATAAGCGACACGAGGGATCCTGTATTATGTTCCCCCAGGTTTCTCCCAAATCCTTTCCTACCCCCCAACCCCTTCCCCCCGCCCAGGTAGAAGGGTTAACAGGTCAACAAGTCGACTGGATTTGAGGTGGGGAAAGAAGATTTGTAGCTTTGATGAGGTATACTCTCTCTCTCTCTCTCTCTCTCCTTCTCTCTCTCCCTCTCTCTTCTCTCTCTCCTCTCTCTTCCCTCTCCCCGAAGGGGGAAAAATAAAAATGTTTCAAACATATACCTTTTCCCAGTGAGGATTTAATGTTTTAGAGCCTTCGCACCACACATTTTTCACTTTTCAGCCAAACCGCTCATGTTTCCCTTAATAATTAAGAAGGAATCCGTGTGCTGCCTCCGTAGATTTTTAGAAGTATGATATACAAGGTTTCAACTCTGACCTTAGTTAAATGTCAAAAAGCGAATGATCTATGTAGGTTGCGTCGAGCGTATACGTCTGCCTCGAACAGCTACGCTGTTAGCAAGTAGTGACAAATATATATATATACTATATATATATATATATATATATATATATATATATATATATTAGTATATATACTATATATATATATATTATCGCTCTACCTAGGAATGGATTATATTTTCATATGTGTAAACCGAAGAGGACGAAATTATTACCAATGAAAAAGTTCCCCTTCGGTTTACATATATGAAAATATATCCAATTTTGGAACGGTAAGCGCGTCCTAGATATGAAGGACATTTGTAGCTCGAATAGCATACATGTGTATATATATATATATATATATATATATATATACATATATATATATATATATATATATATATATATATATATATATATATATACACACTATTCGTGCTACAAATGTCCTTCAATATCTAGGTTTCGCTCTACCTCAAAATTGATATATTTTCATATATGTAAACCGAAGGAGAACTTTTTAATTGATAATAATTTCGTCCTCTTCGGTTTACATATATGAAAATATGTCAATTCCTAGGTAGAGCGATTTAGATATTGAGGGACATTTGTGGCTCGAATAACTTATATGAATCACGGTGATGTGATAATTATTCATATATATATATATATATATATATATATATATATATATATATATATATTATATATTATATATTTGTGTGTGTTGCAAAAGATTGCAGATTTCAACCGGAACTGAAGGTTAAAGTGTTAGAAATAATATATTACTCCCTGTTCGAATAACGTTTGCTCATTTTTTTAATGGCTTTCGGATCACTTTCCCTCAAACATTTCAACGAAAATTCTAGTCATGTTTACTTCATTCATCAGATAAGACTAAGCTAATGCACGTTCAGCAAATGTGTAGTATGCTCGAACTATTACTGTGCTAGTTTTAGCAAAAATAGCGATATTCCAGCGTGTCAGTCCGTAAAACATCTACCCAAACAAATTATGAAACGGGCCTTTCAGTGGGTTTATTAACATCTGGAAAAGCTTAAATAATACCTGGAAAAGGTTAATTAAAAACAGCGACATGACCACACATTAGAATACTTTTAAAGGAACTGTCCAGTGTAGTCCATCTAGTCTTGGAATAATCAGCAATTAAGTGAGAATTTACATACTGCTAAGTGTATTGACATCGCACTCTGATCTCCTGTTATTATTATTATTATTATTATTATTATTATTATTATTATTATTATTATTATGCAGTGATACTTTATTTCTTGAAATATGCATTCGAAAATAAAACAATAAAGACAAAGATATGTTATCGAAATCTAAGTCGTTCCGTTAAAATGAAAGGTATTGATTGTACGAAGCCTCACTTTTCAGTGCTTGTGTTAAATACTCTTTTGT
Source organism: Macrobrachium nipponense (assembly GCF_015104395.2). Lineage (NCBI taxonomy): Eukaryota > Metazoa > Arthropoda > Malacostraca > Decapoda > Palaemonidae > Macrobrachium > Macrobrachium nipponense. The sequence goes on along the minus strand of NC_087221.1, from coordinate 38,336,861 downwards.
TTAAGTACACTGAATACATGAAAATTTATCACATCTTTTCTTTTTATATTGAAATTTTAACTTCAATTTTGACTTGAGCAAAAATAATTTACCCATAAGATTTGTATCTCGACCTGAGGAAAGACGTAGTTACCCATAAGAGTTGTTGTAGCTCATTCGTATGAAGTGGCATTTACCAGTATCGTCTTTTCATTGTTGCCTACGTAACCGAGGCAGAGACACGTGGGGCCACGTCCCTTCCAGATGCTAACCGCCTCGGAAAAAAAAGAGAGGCTATTGACTTCGTATCGGTTATCTGTAAAGGCCTAAATCTGTATTGATCTCCTCCCCCCCTCCCCCCCCCCCCCCCCCCCCCCCCCCCCCCCTCTTCCTAATTCTACTGCCGTCGTTTCGTAACCGGGATTAGACTTCAGGAACCTTTTGTCATTCGAGACTTGTGTATTGTCACCTGAACTACTTAGGAAATCTCTCTCTCTCTCTCTCTCGCTCTCTCTCTCTCTCTCTCTCTCTAAACACATGCACATATAAATTGATTAACTGTGGCACAGCAAAGGTACTCAATATCATGATATATATATATATATATATATATATATATATATATATATATATCGTATATATGTGTGTATGTACTGTCATTTTGTATCCTAATTACGCATTATACTTGAGTGGTTTTACAGGCCGCTAATTAGACTTGTAAGTTAACCAGCTGTGAAATAATGGAAGTCTCCTGCACAGATTTCATCTTTTGATTCAGATGTCAAGGAAATAAAGAAATTATTCGATGTCTTTAAAACACACACACACACACACACACACACACACAATCGTAGGGTACATATGTTTTTTACTAAAGAATCTATAACTATCTCTCTATCCGTCAGTTTAATTTCTATGTGTATGTGTGGTGTGTGTGTCATGTATTTACACGCGCACACACGTACACACACATTATATATATATATATATATATATATATATATATATAATATATATATATATATATATATATATATATATATATGTATGTATGTATATAGTAGTATATATGTATATATATACACATTATATATCACATACATATATACATATATATACGTGTATATATATATGTATATATATACATTATATATATATATATATATATATATATATATATAAAATAGAGAAATATATAGCCAGTTTAAATTGTTTACATTATTCATTGGCTCTTGGAAGGCAAGACGCGGCTCCCGGACCCATCTTTCTTTATGCTTTCACCCTTTATGTTTTTGCTGCATAATTAACTTAGTTAAACTGTGCATTCGTTTGCTTTGAACCGGAAACGTCGTCTTTGTTAGACTGCCTGACATTCTCCTTTAAATTCCGTCCACCTTATTTCCGGTAGAAGTTGTTCATATTTATTGTTTTCAAAGTAAACATCTGTCCTGTCCGGCTTATCGGGGACGTCATGTTGCATTCCTTTTTTGGTACGAGTTAGTTTGTCCTTGGTCTTGTAAGTTGATGTTTATTCCTTCCCCTAGCTTATATTTTTTACTTTATGTAATCATTTCCTTGATAACTGTTACTATATTCATTTTATGCCTTTGCCTCGTAAGTTTTGTTTTTCTGTCTTTAAGCTATTTCTATTTTTTTTTTTTTTTTTTGGCTTTGGATTTTACTATATTTTTCACGTTATTTGTTTACTGCTTTTCAATATCAGGGACTTTCAGTTTTTAGGTATTTTCTCCTCTTTTTCTCTGGGGTGGGCGAGGAGAGGATTTGCTAAAATATATAAAGTTATATATTATGAGTATTTAAAATTTTCAGGTATTTTTTCCCGTTTTGTTTGCTGAGATTTGCTTAAATTTTGCACTTTGCGTATTTATTAGAATTTATATATATATATATATATATATATATATATATATATATATATATATATATATATATATATATATATATATATATCAGTTCTCGCGCATTTTCTCCCAGTTCTTTCAAGCATATCCACATCCCCCAGTAAAGATGACAACGGGTCATTCCCCATCATTCTGTCTGGCAATTAACCCTGATATGGTCTGTCCCTTTGCAGCTGCACCAGACTAACTGACTGACTGACTGACTGACTGACTCAGTCGTTTCCCCTTCCTCCTCATTAGACTCGATTTTTCTGCTTCATGAACGTTGTTGCTTCAATTTTCGCTTTTCATGTCTCATTTCCCTTTTTCTCGCCGATTATCGCGTCCACCTTCCCAGTCGTCGACTTTCGAATTTATTCTCTAACGTTTTCTCTTCTTCTGCCCTGCCTCTATTTCTCTCCTTTTCTCGCTAATCATTAGTATTACTTTGTGTTCTGTTTTTGCTGTGTTTTCTTGTTTCCTTTGCTTTCTCTGTCTCATTTTCATCTTCAGTTTTTTTTTCTGTGCCTCTCTTTTTATTATCTCTTATTTTGTTTATTAGCTGTTGAGTTGATTGCATACCTTAGTATTTATTTCGTTTCTCTGTTATTGACTATTATTCTTTTTATTTGTTACTGTCGTGTCTCCTCTGTCACACTTCAGTTAGTTATCCCTTTATTATCTCTCTTGATTCCATCCTGACGCTTGTTTCCCTTCTTCCATTTTTTTATCAGGATGCTGCGTTCTTCTCCTCTCCCTCTTTTCGCGTTTGTCTTCATCCTCATTAATTAATTCAATTTGTCAGTTGCCTCTTCCTCTCTTCGAATATTCATAATATCAAATCGACCCACCTCTTCCTCCTCACCTCATGTTCTCACTTCCGCCTCCTCAGCGCCTACTTCTTCAGTGGCACCAATTCAGAAACACCAATAGGCTCTTGAATTTCCTCCCTTAAGCGTTTTTCAGTTGGCGAGGTCAAGAAGGTCTCATTGAGAGAGAGAGAGAGAGAGAGAGAGAGAGAGAGAGAGAGAGAGAGAGAGAGAGTGTGTTTTTATAGGAAATTTACCGTCCGACAATATTTATCATCAAGGATTTCGATTCGGAGAGAGAGAGAGAGAGAGAGAGAGAGAGAGAGAGAGAGAGAGAGAGAGAGAGAGAGAGTTGAGCCCCGTATTGAATAGGGAGAGCTTTGCTATCCTTGACCAGATGGAGGATTAAATGAGAGAAAGAGAGTAAAAAAACGAGTTTGATAGGAGATTCTCAGCTTTCCCTACCGTCTTGACCATAGAAGATTTCAGTTGATAGAGAGAGAGAGAGAGAGAGAGAGAGATTCGTTTGATTATCGGGAAACTAGTCGAACCACGGGAATTGTTTCCTTTAGTATCACTTTCCCTCAGCATCAGACCGCACGAAATGACTCTCTTATCCCCCCCATAGCAGTAATCCTTCTCTCTCTCTCTCTCTCTCTCTCTCTCTCTCTCTCTCTCTCCTCCTCCTCCTCCTCAGAGGATAATCCGCATCCATCCTTAATTGAACTAAAAATAGAATTATGTAAGATGTTGTCGCTGGAGTATTTCGGGTTGGGGGATGGCGGCGTGGGGGTTGGGGAGGGGTTTAGAGATTCTTGTTTATACTCGACGAAGTTAATCTGCCTTAATTTTTTTTTGATATTCCAACTGGAAATCTTTCAGCTGAACGGACTTGAGATAACTATGCTTCAAATAAAAGATTGTCATCCGTTCAGACATTAATATTTACCGGCTCTCGCGCCGTTCCCTACCCCCAACCCAACAAGTCGCAAGCAAAACCAATCCAGCCGAGACTTAAAAGCACCGAAGATATTCAGTTACGTCGCATTGAAAAAATGGCGGGAAACGGGGGTTGGGGGGGGGCGGTGTTGGGGAAGGGGGGAGATTGAGGCATTCCTCTCTAATTAGCGGGGAGTCAGAGCCCCATTGACTTCGTTTCTAAAGGAAGTCTTAGAAGTCATGGAAGGGACCCAGAATAAGAGCTTCACTCCAATTACCTCCACTTCATCACTTGGCGATCATAATCAAGGAATTATTAGATATATGCGCGCAAAGTAGCTACGCTGGCAAGATGTTGGTTATCATCTTGTAAGTGGTTGTAATATATGACACACACACACACACACACACACACACACACACACATATATATATATATAATATATATGTTATACACATACATACATAGAATTATGGAGATGTTTTTACGCTCATGACCTTTCCTCCTTTATCCTGACCTAGAAACGAGTCACATTTTTATATGCGCACGCGCAAGTGCAAAAAAAAAGTGCATTGTTATGGTTATTATGATTACATATCTCCGTAATGGTCGGGTATGAAAGTCCTCTACTGGTACACCTTTGCCCTTGACACTCATAGCAAAATGAAAGTTGATGAGAAAAATAAAAGTTAAAAAAAGAAAAAAAAATGCCGGAAGTTTGATTTTAATATTCAGGGCACATCCGGGGATCCCTGCAGTCCTTTTGAGCGAGGAATTGCAATTGAACTGGATTTAAGCTTTTTTCCCTCTCGCTCGTATTCAAAGTTATTTAACTCGAGTGTTAGCTGACTGCATTATTAAAGAACGTTATAAAAGATACTGGGACTTTTTCTCTCTCTTTCATTTTGCATGACTTTCTTTTTTCCTTTTTTACCCCGTAGTGCGTCCAAGTTACGATTTATAACTTTTCTTTTTTCATGAAATGGCGAATTTAGTTCTCGTTCGGGGGCCATAAAAGACCGGAAACAGGTCTGGGGAAGAGGATATAAATACTAAGTAAAACCCCATAATTATGAAATTGAGAAAAGCTGCATTTATCAAAATACAACAATGATTAAAAATATTTTGATAAGTACAGCCTTCTGAATTTTCACTAATTATTTCCGGACATTATATAGTAATACACCATAAATGATATGTTGCGCAGTTATTCGTCGTAGTTTCCTTGTTTTTCCGCTTATTCGCCAGCGTCTCCAAGGGTTGGGGGGGGGGGGGGGGGGGGGGGGGGGGAGCTCTGTGGTTCCTTTCAGGGACGACGCACACTTCTGAAACCAACAACCTCCTCCTCCTCCTCCTCCTCCTCCTCCTAGCCTGGGGTTCATGAGATTAATAATGAGAATTGTAGGAAGCTTAGAAAGATGTCTTTGCAGATTTTTAGAGGTGTCTCTTTCCACTGATAGTAATAATAGCAATTCAAACGTGGAAAAGCGTTTTGGAAAAACATCTCCAACAAAGTTTGGTGGGAGATATCAAAGGGCCTTTAATACGAAGAAAATGAAGAAGGAGAGATGGTAAGGATAAATACAGAAATGATGAGAATAGCAATGTGCTGCCTCGTAAAAGGAGAGATAATCTTTTCAGAGGGAACAAAGGAGAATGGAGGATCCCAGTGCGCTTCCCAGATGCTCAGCTTTACAGAGGTAATCGAGAAGTTAAATGGTTTTGTAATGTACTGAGAGAATATATATATAAAAAAAATGTCAAGATCATGGGATTTTTTTAACTATGGGGAAAGTGCTGTTTGGTTTACCGTAGAGTTAATTTTGCGGAGATATAAATTTATTTATTGCATAATTACTGGTTCTATTCTCTTGATGGTGGAAATTTTTTGTTATTTAAAGTAATATATATATATATATATATATATATATATATATATATATTCATTTTCTCTTTATTTTCCTCGAGTTTCGTTGACTTTCAGAAAGGCTCCTTATATATATATATATATATATATATATATATATATATATATATATATATATATATATATATATATATATATATATATAGAGAGAGAGAGAGAGAGGAGAGAGAGAGAGAGAGAGAGAGAGAGAGAGACCTTCATTTGGACATAGCTGTATTTCCAAACAAGTATACACATTGCAAGTTGCAATGATACCCTGTTACCATTCAGAATTTCGCAGAAGCCGCCATTTCCCGTGTCACCTGAGATCCTCCCGGTTCCAGGATTTTTTTCTTATTAAGCCGAAGACGCATGTGGAATCCTTATTCCAGCAGATGGAGAGAAAACGAGGTCTCATGAGATGATCTGGATTTCTGGAAGGGCTTGATTTCGGGGGCTAACATGGAATGGGAACCGGAGCTTCGGGGGAGATCTGTATAACACAAAATAGACTCCCATTTCTTAGAGGAATTTAAAAAAACTGTTTTTTATTTGATGATTAAAATAGCCATTTCTTATAGGAATTTTGAAAAGAATTTTTTTTTTTTTGTGATTAAAATAGTAAGTTTTGTCTCAGTCTTATGCACCTGAATTTGATATCCCTATGGATTTAACCAGGCCTAAATAGGCAGTATTTAGTAGCCGAGCTAAACAAATATATATAATTTGGATTTCGTTGTTTAGAATAAACATGACTGCTTAATAGTAACTTTCAATGGAATTTTAACCAAAATCATGGGGAGTTTCCTGTTGGATACTGTAGACTACGCATAATTATTCCCAAAACATATAAAGAAAGACTAGGGGTGAACAGTTGCCCAAAGCGAAGAGCACTAACATCTCGAATCTGTGACTGTATTTCTTTGAATTATTTTATAATTCTGATGTAACATTTATAATATTTTTTCAATTTATAAAACCCCTCTTCTCAGTGAGTAGTTTTCATCATCATTCTTCCAGGAATTTATATTATTCTCTATAAGTATCTCCTTGAATCGTCGATGTTTGTTTATAAGTTTTATGACATTTCTAATCTCCGAAATATCGTTCCTATAGTGTTTCTTCCGTGTCTCCAAATTCTTTCCTAAAATTTCATTTCTTTCAGTTTTCCTTATTTCTAATTCATTGTTCCCTAAATCTCACTTCTGCAATTGTCTTTTTCTTTCATTCTTCTGTGTTTTTTCTTACCTCAAAAATGTTTTTTCGCCAAAATGTAATTTCTTACGTTTCTTTTCTAAACACTTAAATTCACTCTTATATATATATATATATATAATATATATATATATATATATATATAGTATATATATATATATATATATATATATTAGTCTATATATATATATATATATATATATATATATATATATATACTCGCTAAAGCCAGTAATGAAAACACGTTCTTCATGTTTGTCGTGAATGGTTAAAAAAATGCAACTTTATGCAAGCAAATTCAAAGAGGTCAATACAGAACTCAGAGTACAGCTGATGAGGACCTTAGTGAAGGCCGCAAGCTCCTGTTCTGTTTGGACTCACTTAAATCTGCCTGTATAAAGCGACTTTTTTTTTTTTACCATTCTCTCTAAACCATCTGTCTCCCAAATGTCGTTTCTGTAATTATTTCCTCATCTACAAAACATTCATCTCCAACATTTTCTAGTGATATGTCTTATCTGTAACCTCTTTATCCCTCGAAATGTCCTTTATATTTCTTATCTTCAAATTCTTCGTCGCCCTAATTTTCTCTTTCTTATCTCTAAAATCCTTAACCCTCCCCCCCCCAAATATTATTTCTGTCTCATCACAAAACTCTTCTTATTTCTTATCTCCTAAACTCCAACCTCCCCTCCCCCCGAGTATTATTTCTGTGTCTTATCTCAAAACTCCCATTTCTTAGCTCTTTAACCCCTTAGAAACGTCCTAACAAAAACTCCTTAACCCTCCCTGTCCGTCATCCCCCCCCCCCATATAATTTCTGTCTTATCTCAAAACTTTTATTTCTTGTCTCTAAACTCCTTAACCCTCCACGCCTCCCCCCACCCCCCCCCCCCCGCCCCCAAATATTATTTCTGTGCCTTATCTCAAAACTCTTCATCCTCCAAATATCATTTCTGTAATATTTAATCTTCTTCTTCCTATCCGCAGCAAACCAACAACCGTTGGAACGGACTGATCGGAGAGCTCCTGCAGCGGGAGGGCGAGGGCGCCGAGATGGTCCTCACCAGCCTGAAGATCAACAAGGAGCGGGAGAGCGTCGTGGACTTCACCAGTGCCCTTCTCGAGTCGGGCATCGCCATCGTCGTGGCGAAGAGGACAGGGATCATCTCTCCCACGGCTTTCTTAGGTGAGGAGGGCCGAGTCCCGAGTATATATATATATATCTATATATATATATATATCCTATATATATATATATGTATATATATATATGTATATATGTATAATATATATAAATATATATATATATATATATATATATATATATAATATATAGATATATATATAATATATATATATATATATATATATATATATAAAACGTGTGTTTATGTATATGGATTTTTCCTTGAGGCAGCAAATTTACTACATTATTTCTTACGGTTTTCTGAGATGAGGAGACTATATATATATATATATATATATATATATATATATATATATATATATATATATATATATATATATATATATATATATATATATATATATATATGGAATTCTTGAAACCGAAAATTGAAACCAATCCGTCTGTTGCTTACAGACAAAACTTGAGGCCGTGAAGACGGAAAATAAAAGAGAGAGAGAGAGAGAGAGGAGAGAGAGAGAGAGAGAGAGAGAGAGAGAGAGAGAGGCAAATTCATGGTTTCATTTGCATCATGATATCTTCGTTTGTTCGGGTTTGCTTTAGTGAGGGCGAATAAACTGTCTCCTTGTAACGATTGAATCATTGAATCGTATCTCTCACCACTTTGCAAAGTGAGACCAACATTCTGGGATTCTTGCAGCCGCAAATTAATGAAGTCATATTTCTCACCGCTTTCTTGGGTGGGACAACCAGAAGGGGGTTCTTGTAATCGCGCAAATTCCCAAATCGCCTCGTCTTTCTTCGGTGAGGGAAAACGGGGCGGGGGAGGGAGGGGTCTTGTTGTAATTACAGATATTTAGAATTTTGCTTCCTACCACTATTTTTAGGCAAGGACGAGTAATTGGAAGCCTCTTGTTATGGCAGATTATTTGAATCGTATCTCCTGCTGCTGAGATGGTTAGAGGTCTTGTAGCTGCAAACTTATATTTGGTATTTCTAGTCTCTCGCTCTCTCTCTCTCTCTCTCTACCGATATTATAGACAAAATATTTTTGCTCTCTCTACCGATATTATAGACAAAATATTTTTGCTCTCTCTACCGATATTATATACAAAATATTTTTGCTCCCACTACCGATATTATAGATAAAATATTTTTGCTCTCTCTACCGATATTATAGACAAAATATTTTTGCTCTCTCTACCGATATTATAGACAAAATATTTTTGCTCTCTCTACCGATATTATAGACAAAATATTTTTGCTCTCTCTACCGATATTATATACAAAATATTTTTGCTCTCTCTACCGATATTATAGACAAAATATTTTTGCTCTCTCTACCGATATTATAGACAAATATTTTTTGTCTCTCTCTACCGATATTATAGACAAAATATTTTTGCTCTCTCTACCGATATTATAGACAAAATATTTTTGCTCTCTCTACCGATATTATAGACAAAATATTTTTGCTCCCACTACCGATATTATAGATAAAATATTTTTGCTCTCTCTACCGATATTATAGACAAAATATTTTTGCTCTCTCTACCGATATTATAGACAAAATATTTTTGCTCTCACTACCGATATTATGGCTAAAATATTTTCACTAACAACTGACACTTCTTTCATACCGTGACGAAATTGTCTCGATAAAACTCATCGGATAGTCTAGTGAAGTGAATAATTACATCGTTGGTCCATTAGATTACCTTCTGGCCTACGTTGCCTAGGTAAAAAATGTCTTTTTATCTTTGGACCTAATTATGTGGTAGCTTTGAATTCAGCAAGAATAAACGGAGATTAGGCTCCAGTCCATCTATCTAAGGGCCTCAGAGACGTGGTCGGTTTGGTCTCAGCCTGCCACCTCGGTGGCCGCGAGTTCGATTCTCGGACATTCCATTGAGGGGTCAGATATGTGTATTTCTGGTGATGGAAGTTCACTCTCGACGTGGTTCGGAAGTCACGTAAAGCCGTTATTCCCGTTGCTGAATAACCACTGGTTCCAAGCAACGTAAAAACACCTTACAAACAAACAAACAAACGTCTGTCTAAGTTCTGACGTCAAGGATGACTTCTAATCAGCGTTCCTCGACAATTTTAACAAATGTTAATTGTAAGGCCGGGGGGGGGGGGGGGGTATTGCCATCAGTGCACCTCACGCGGTGCACTGTAGGCATTACTCACGGTTCTTTGAAGCGCCCCTTCGGCTTCTTAGCTGCAACCCTTTCTCTTCCTTTTATTGCTCCTCCATTCATAGTATGATCCATCTTCCTTTCCATGCTCTCTGAACGATTGTTTCATAGTGCAACTGCTTTGAAGTTTTTCCTCCTGTTACACCTTTCAAACCTTTAACTATCAATTTCAGGTTCAGCCATGAATGACCTCATAGGTCCTGATACTTAGTATTTAGAGCCTAAATTTTATATTCCAATTCCAGCAAAGACAGGAAGAGTGAATCTCCATTGTCTACCTTAATTTAGCGGAATTTGTCCTGTCGTCGTTTCGTTCAGTGCTCGTTCAGGCCAAATGGTAGATGGAAGAAAGAAATGGAAGAGCTAAGGACGTGATTTTCTTCACTTTAAAATTATTCTTTCTATTTATGTTTTCCTTTTTGCGTTTCTCAGTTAAGTTTTTTCTTACTACTGGAAAATGAATGTGATCAAAGAGTAGAGAGGTGTGAGCATCAATGCGAAAAGATGGAAGAGAGAGAGAGAGAGAGAGAGAGAGAGAGAGAGAGAGAGAGAGAGAGAGAGAGATTCTCATGCTTTCCAAAAAAAGAAAGGGAAAGGCGCCCGCATTCTTTTTAGAGAGAGAGAGAGAGAGAGAGAGAGAGAGAGAGAGAGAGAGAGAGAGAGAAATCTCATGCATTCCAAAAAGAAAGAGAAACGCACCCGCACCCAAAAAGGAGAGAGAGAGAGAGAGAGAGAGAGAGAGAGAGAGAGAGAGAGAGAGAGATTCATCGGCCACCGGCAGATGAGAGAATCTAGGTGTGAAAATCCTGCAACTCTTCCAGTCAGAAAGAGTTCTTATTCGGGAAAACTTTTGGCCGCCTGCGATTGCAATATACTTTAAGTCTGCAAAAGATTGTTGAAAGTCTTTCTCTTAATTTTTTTTCTCTCTCTCCTCCTCCTCCTCCTCCTCCTCCTCGTGGAGGAGGTTTTTAATCCATTTCGGTCCGAAGTGAAGTTGACGAAGAAGATCCAGAATTAGATAATGAAGGAAGTTTTTGTCGCTGTTCGAGACCACTCGTGATGTTTGGGATTCATTTCGTGTGGTTGGAGTGCAGTCTTACACTTAAAGGGAATCTGGCTTTAGAATATGTTATTATGGTACGTTCATCCACACACACAACACACACACACACGTCACACACACACACACATATATATATATATATATATATATATATATATATATATATATATATATATATATATATATATATATATACATATGTATGGATGGACAAGAGGAATGGAAATATATTTTATTTCACTAATATATATATATATATATATATATATATATATATATATATATATATAATATATATCGCTATTACCGTCAGAAATATATATTTATCAGTTGAAGTTAGGTGTCACCATGAGCAGGTCTATTAAAGAAAGATCTATATACATATGTCGTTCAGAATACACTTTGCAGGTAGAAAATGACAACGTGTTAACGTAATAAGCCACATATATAGTATCTGTATATACTAATAATAATAATAATAATTCTTTTTCCCTTGCAGAGCCCTTTGACACTGCGTCGTGGATGCTGGTCGCCTTCGTGGCCATTCAAGTGGCCGCCCTGACCATCTTTCTCTTTGAATGGCTCAGCCCAGGTGGATACAATATGAGGGTATGTACATCAGTCATTGGTATTTTTTTTTTTTTGTCCTCAGGACATGTACGTCGGTCATTAGTTTCTTTTTTACTCTCTCTCTCTCTCTCTCTCTCTCTCTCTCTCTCTCTCTCTCTCTCTCAGAACATGTACGTCGGTCATTAGTTTGTTTTTTTACTCTCTCTCTCTCTCTCTCTCTCTCTCTCCCCTCTCCTCTCGTCTCTCTCTCTCTCTCTCCCTCTCTCTCTCCTCTCTCTCTTTTAATTTAACTGATATTGTTTGTATAGAATGTGAAAGGAAAGAGGAGGAAGCATATTTTTAATTTCAGTTAACGTTTCTGAATGCCTGTAATTCTCGTAAGTTATCTGTAACGTGGTTTTTCTGTTGAGCTTAAGGGGTGGGAGGGGCGTGCGGAGAGAGAGAGAGATAGAGAGAGAGAGAGAGAGAGAGAGAGATTGATTTAAGTTACCCCTCTGAATTGCTATGGTTATACTGCCTCTCGGGAGACGCCTCTGTGATTGTACCCTTATAAAAATACTGAAACTGTATTTTGTATTTTCCAAAACTCGGAAGCATTTTGACTCAGACTGAATATTCTATAACTTCTTTTATTTTATATGGAATAGCCATGTTTTTGTAGGTTTAACTTTTTCTGTTATTATTAATGTTATTATTCGTGTATTTGAAGAATGCACAAATAGATAGTCATTATGCCGTATATCTCTGGAAGGGATGATAGATGTTGAAGGGAATAGAGGGCTTTTATGTATATCTATATATATATATAAATATATATATATATATATATATATATATATAATATGTATATACTTATATTTATGTATAAGTATATAGGGTGTTCATAAAGTCCAGTACCATTACAAGTATTTATTGCTCAGAATGGTACTGGGACTTTATGGACTCCCTGTATATTTTTATTATCGGTTAGTGTTATAGGTTTACGGCTAAATCTGTTGCGATTGTCTGTTACGCTAAGGACTATATCTCGTTTTCTTTGTGGATTGAAATTCTTTGCACTTTTCGCGAGCTGTTAAAGATTCAAGTTGCCAAAGGTGACTTGAAAAAACTGGGGTGCATTGTGGATGTAATTACGCTTTGTTAATCATCTGTCGTTTGCATCACGTTGCTATGCATTATCCCGTTTGAGGAATTACGAGATTCGTACGTAAATAGATAAATAAATAAATGTAGCTGCACATTGCTTTTTTATGCAATACGATAATCATCACTCTCCCTTCCCGGCCGAACCACCGTCCAACGTAATTTAGAAGTTTTACCGTATTAGGAGCTGCAATTATTATTATTATTATTATTATTATTATTATTATTATTATTATTATTATTATTATTATTATTACTGACGTTAATACAAATAAGATCGCCTCGGGATGTACTACGTACAGGACCGCAGTAAATAAATAAAAAAATTATAAATATATAAATGTGTAATTGCACACTAGGATAACTATTAACAACCTCCCCCACGCCTCCCCCACGGTTCTGATAAATTACCTTTATTTATTATTATTATTATTATTATTATATTATTATTATTATTATTATTATTTTATTTATTATTATTATTTTATTATCGGGACTGTTTTATGCACAGGACCCGCAGTAAGTAAATAAAAAAATTAATAAATATATAAATTTGTAAATGCACACTTGGATAACTATTAACCAACCGCCCCCACCCCCTTTCCTAACCTACTGGAAAATTTGGGAAAAACTCTATCGTGAAAGTATATATTATTATTGTGGACCTCTTAGAACATCATTATTATTATTATTATTATTATTATTATTATTATTATTATTATTATTATTATTATTATTATTGATCGCAGTAAGTAAATAAAAAAAATTTTGATAAATATCTAAATTCCATAAATGCACACTAGGATAAACTATTAACCAACCTCTCACCGCCCCCCCTCCCCCAACGTACTTGAAAAGTTACCTTATTTTATTATTATTATTATTATTATTATTATTATTATTCTTATTATTATTATTATTATTATAACTGGAAAGTTGCATTATTTTATTATTATTATTATTATTATTATTATTATTATTATTATTATTATTATTAATTATTATAACTGACGTTGGTGCAGATGAGGACGACGCCCCTTCCCATCTCTATTTGAGATTGCCCCGGAAGTGTTTTATGCAGAGGACCACGAGAGGGGAAACGCATTAATTGTCCCTCGGGCGGAGCTTGAGTCGTCCTCCCTCGTCCTAATTGACACACAGTCTCGGGGCGTTATTAGAACGAAGCCCCTTCGGCAAGTTGCAAGGGACTTTGCAACTGGAATAGCGTTATTTACCTTCTGCTACTTCCTGCGAATGAACGCCTTATTATTTGGGTCCCTTGAAGGTGGGCTTAATCCGTATGGACAAGGTTGATCTTCTAAATAATAATAATAATAATAATAATAATAATAATAATAATAATAATGAATAAAATAATAATAATAATAATAATAATAATAATAATAATAATAATAATAATAATAATAATAATAATAACATATTCTTGGAAGTCAGTGGGCCCCGTGGCCTTGTTACGTATAAATAGGGTTCATTACCTTGTCAATGATAATAATAATAAATAATAATAATAATTAAAAATTCCTCATAGTAGCACGAGTCTTCAAATGGATAAACAAATCCACAGGTATGTAAATGTTTTAAACTTAAATATATGTACATTTACATAACTGTGGATTTGTTTATCCAATAATAATAATAATAATAATAATAATAATAATAATAATAATAATAATAATAATAATAATAATAATAATAATAATAATATCACCATATTTTTTGGAATCTTGATTTTCAAGTCAGTGGGCCCAGTGGTGAGCTTGATCATCCATATGAATAGGGTTAATAATAATAATAATAATAATAATAATAATAATAATAATAATAATGATAATACCATATTCTTTGGAAGCTTGATTTTCAAGGCAGTGGGCCCCGTGGTGGGCTTGATCCATATGAATAGGATTAATCTTCTGAATAATAATAATGATAATATTTGTTCGCGCTTGCAAATAAAAAAAAAAAAAAAAAAGCTTTTACACGCATCGTTGGACTTCTAAAACATATTCCGCCGATGCGATTGTTTTGGATTCTGTACAGTCTTCGCGTAATTCGGGGGAAACCTTCATTACTTCTTACTGGGTGTTCATTGGAGTTATTTCAAGATGGAGGCGCTGCGGTCTGTGAACTTAAATGAGCTAGTTAAATCGTGTTCACGATCTGCCCGTTCGTTTTGTTGCTACGGATTAGTTATGTTCTGTATTGTAAACTTGTGTTGTTTTCTGGGATATTGATAAACAAAATGATTTCATAGCCACGTATTAATTACATATTGTATTGAATTTTTTTGTGGGATATTCGTTAAGGAAATAATTCCCCTGAATTTTTCATATTAAGTTGGACATTTTCTTCGTTAATCGGGCGGTAGTAATGTTATCTTTCGCATTTTTCCATTATCTTTTTTTCTGGCAATAAAAATCTTATTTTTAAAACGACAATTCTTCAATTTAAAATTTTTATTCACATTTTTCATGTTATTTCTCTGGTAAAAAAAAATCTTGTATTCAAAATGACAATTCTTCAATGTAATTTTTTTTCACATATGTATTTTTAAAATGACAATTCTTCAATTTAATTTTTTTTTTTTTTTTTTACATTTTTCACGTTATTATTTTGGTAATAAAAATCTTGTATTCAAAAGGACAATTCTTCTCTTTAATATATATAATATATACATTATATGTATATGTATATAATATGAATAAATATGTACATGGATACACACATTCATACATACATATTATACATACTTACATCAAAATAAACTATAAAATCATATGAATAAATATATACATAGATACGTACATTCATACATAAATATATATACATACATCAAAATATACTCTAAAATAACTGATAAAAAACCCAGCCTCCAGTAGAAACCAGAATTGAGAGTGGGAAACCCCGAATGAATCTTCTTAGCAAACATCGTTTTGAAAAGGATAAACCGGCGACTCAGCGTTTCTGAAAATTGCGTTATCCTCCGTCCTCATAAAAATTTGAATGCATCCGTCGCTGAGAATCGTCACACATGGCAAGTGGCGGCGAGACGTTTACCCTGTGTATAAAAGTCATTCTGGGGAATCATTTTATATTCTCTCTCTCTCTCTCTCTCTTCTCTCTCTCTCTCTCTCTCTCTCTCTCTCTCATCGAATCGAATCGAAGGCGCGTGAATTTAATTTCGGAGTTATGTTAAAATTGTAATCATTCTCTCTCTCTCTCTCTCTCGTGTAAGTTATTAAAAAAAAACTCATCGCGAAACGCTTGTGTCCCTTTCAAAGAATTACCAGTGAGTAGGAATGTTACACACACACACACACACACACACACCCACACCCGGAAACACACACACACACACAATCAAACACACATAAACAAAACAAAAAAAAAAACACTGGGGGAATTAGTTTGAATATTTTATTGCCGTGGTGATTTGGGGAGAACCTAGGCAGAATCCTTCAACAACCCCCCCCCCCACCCCCCCCACCCCCCCCCCCCACCCCACCAGCCCCCCACCTCCGGGGCTCGTTGAAATGATGTGGTGAATTTTGTACTGCACAAAATTTCCTATTAATGAAATCCTTTGTTATTTCAACGTCTGTTGTGTTAACTTTCCTAGGATCTTACATTTATGAAGCCTTAGCATTTAAACTAAATCTCTCTCTCTCTCTCTCTCTCTCTCTCTCTCTCTCTCTCTCTCTCTCTCTCTCTCTCTCTCTCTCTGTAGTGTGGGCTACAACAATATTTAGATGTGGTTGAAATTCCCTGATTTTATTAAAACAGGTCTCAATAAAATATGTGTGTTTGATGAGTGTTAAAACTAACCAAATGTTTATGAATAAGAGATGTCTATTTGATGAGTGGTTAAAAAATCTCACCCTTTGATATACATGACCACCTACGTTTGTCATTTTGTTTGTTTATGTTTACGTGCCTGTGCGTCCATCCTCTCTTCGAAGCTTCAATAATTGATTGTGGAATTTTTAATAACATCTGGGCATACTTCAGATGATATACGTGATCCGTTGACCTTGGAACCTTTTTTCTTGTGTTAGAAGCAGGCTTCTAAATTCTTGTTCGGGTTATGTTCACGTTTAAGTAAGGAAGGCCATGAAACACAGGATTTGAAATCGCTGGGACCTTTGAGGTCATTCAGCACTGAAAGAGAAATTTAGATTAAAAGGTTTGAAAGGTGTAACAGGATGAAACCTTCGTGGTTGCACTATGAAACAATTATTAGGTGAGGGCGGAGAGTAAGGTTTAGAAGAAAGAGACTGAGAGAATACACTAAAAGGAATGAAAGGGTTTGCAGCTATGGACGAAGGAACGCTGCAACGAATCTTAAGTCACGATCCAGATATACTGTACCGCTTGAGGTGCACTAACAGCACTACCCCCCTAAAGCTGGCCATGCAGGTACGCAACTGGCATTGGGTTTACCCTAGCGCGCCCTCCAGTCCGCTTGGGTATTGGCCTTACACGCTGATAACTTGCTCTACGCATATTTTGAGAGGGCAGAGTTAATATGCAATGGCCGTGTTCCTTTCAGACCTTCAGTCCTGTAGTGTCCTGATGTAGTGAGTGTTTTTAAATCGTGAGGTAAACACTTGACTGACTGAGAGAGAGACATCCTTTTACAGCAGTAGTCTTTTCCTTACTGCCCCGGCCGGTCTCCCACAAAGAAATAGGGCGATCCAGTCTGAGTACTGATGCAGGAATTGTACTACAAATCGTAGCTTTTGCACCCAATCCTTCTCCACACACGCAGCAAGACGCGCCAGTCGGTTCAACATGCTGGAAGGACGACGGGACAGACCAGTCTCGACAGGACTGGCATCAATACCCCCAAAGATTGACCGGTTCGTGCCAGTCTTATGAAATCAGCGTGCCAGTCGCGTACGTGTATGGCCAGCTTAAGGGGAGGATTTAAAGCTTTGCAGAAAAGAAAACGGGGCGCGATTAGCTTTCCAGATAGGTTTAGCTTGCAAGAGATTTTAAGAGTTTTGTGAAACTAAGCGGGTTATTATGATCTTGAGTTTTTGGGGTAATTGGTTGAGATCTAAACCTTTTCATGCCATCACCGACCCTTGCTCACAGGCGGCTTCTAAATGAGAATAAGACGCTTGGTGTGGAAGTCTGGACCCTTCCAAACAAACCGAGACGACGAAAATTCATTTTGAAACCACGTAATACTGCACAGCGATTCGCTCTTTTGAAGGGTCTAGTCTAGGAGGCCGAATTGCATCTCTGTGTGATATTAATTGATTCCTTCAGGCTGGCACAGGCGAACCGTCCGCCAGACCTTTTGCCTGTCTCGTCACATCATCTGTCACATTGTCACATAATGAGGCGTTGACGTCACGGACAGGGGACGTTTCCTCCCGTCAGGAGATGCACTGTCGACGGCAGCCAAATTACACCTGGTGACCAAGGTTAATCGACCCCGAAATGAAAATGCCAATCATAAACCAACATTAATATCCTTGACTATTATCCACTTCATTCAGCTGTGTGTGTGTGTGGGTTATCCTGTCCTGTTTGTCATTTATTTTACCTTCAATTATCAATATCCAAATATCCAGTATATATACACCCATGTAAATTGCTCTCTCTCTCTCTCTCTCTCTCTCTCTCTCTCTCTCTCTCTCTCTCTCTCTCTCTCTTGCTGAATACGAACGAGAAATAGGAGCAGGCTCAAGAACAGAAGCCGAGGAGGAAAACCTAGCAGTGAGTCACACAGATCTCTGATGAGAGAGAATCACTTCAGATGAAGGATCCTCTGGAGAGAGAATTGCTTCTGTGACCTGTTTGATGTCGATGATGATCTTAGATTTGATTTAATTAGTGGGCCTCCCCCCCCCCCCCCTCGCTCCCACCTTTCTCTCTCTCTCTCTCTCTCTCTCTCTCTCTCTCTCTCTCTCATGGTCTTTGCCTCTTGTATGTGTCTATTAGTTTGCATCGTTCTATAAAAGAATAACTGTCCATACATTTAAGCATTTTTTTTTATATTCTTGTTGACATTTTCACCATCTCCGAGTATCTTACAGCTTTTGCGTCCCTTTCGTTACGATGACAGTTTCTTTTTTCTTGCCTTTTTTCTCTTTCTTGTGCATAATCTGACTTCTTTCTTCTAATGCGAAGAAAAAATTTTTTTTTTCTTTTATTCGTGTGGTACCTCCTCCTCATCCTCCTCCTCCTCTGTGTGTGCGTGTGTGTGTGTGTGCGCGCGCATGGTGGAGTGGCTGGGCTATGCAGGGTTATCTCGAGTTCATTTTGGATCCCGCAAAAGTTCTCTGAGTCTCATGTTTGATCCATGGAAAGATCCCTCTCTCTCTTATATTGATTTAATTTCGTTTTCGATAAAGATATCTTGGATTTACCTGGGCCTGATCTTGGCCGCCGGTAGAGGCTTTATTCCTTCATTTCAGGCTCGGTAAAGAACGCTTCCATTCTTCTACTTAAGTTTTTTTTTTTTTTTTTCTCATTTTCATTCGGTTCAGGAATTTAGCTCGTCGTCCGAATTCTCCACTTTCGTCTTGTACCTAAGACGTCGTCGTCACACGAACACATTTTCTGGCACCTTTCGGCATTCTCTCCTGACTTCTGTACTTCCTGGCTCTGATATCCTTTCTTATCCCTTTCTAAAGTAGGGTTGCCATTCCTTCATGCTTAAGCTCCTCTCTTTATTTTTTACTTTTATTTTATTTATTTATTTATTTTGTATTCTAAGCGCCTTGGCCTGCCCTTTCAATTGGACCCTATTCTTACAAGGAATAATTTTTTTTTTAAATCTTAAGTTATGCAGTGCTGTGTATGATTTATATAATATATTTGATGTTTTTCGGCAAGGGGCACAGATGCCCCCCTTGAGAATCTCCGAATTTTGTAACTGAATTTATTATGATTTTATTTTACTCTAATTCTTGACCAGATAAAAGACGTCGAAAAGTTTATATACGGTGATACGTTACAAGAATATTTTAGTATTCTCTCTCTCTCTCTCTCTCTCTCTCTCTCCCCTTTTCAATCGCTGATATCGAAGACTTGACGTTCTCCAAGTTCGAGAGAAAGTCTTCAGAAACGAAGGCTGACAGGCGCTGAAAGGTTTCCTCCTGTAGGCGGTTGGTCCAAGCAGTTAAGGTTTTTTATTTTTTTTTTTTATTTTTTATTTTTTTTTATATTTGGTGGTGGTGGGGGCGGGAGACAAAGGAACGGAAAGACGAGTTAGATATTTGATTTCTCTAAAAATTAAGTATGTAGTATTTAATTGGGCCAATAAACCTGTTATGTAAAGAATAAACTTGTTAAGTAGAGAAATATAAAAAGAAAAAATTTCATGTTACCTTAACATGTCACATGTTTAATCACATTTAAGGTCCGAAACCCGGAGAAGCATTTAACTAAATCATCAGAAGCGTCCACGAGGCTACTAAGGGATCTTGATCCCAGCGGCTGTGGGTCACAAGAAGCCCCGAAAACCAAGTTAGAGTCAATACGCAAAAGCATTGCAGCAAGTTACCGGCATTAATTAAAAAAAAAAAAAAAAAAAAAAAAAAAAAAAAAAAAAAAAAAAAAAAAAAAAAAAAAAAAAAAAAAAAAAAAAAAAACTCTGTAGGTCGTCATCATCATCTCTCATGCCCTGGAAATCACGACCACAGGGGGGTCGTTCAGGGCCAGCATCTTCCCCCTCCAGTGTTTAGATTGGATGGAGAGTTTATCCCCGATTGCGTACGTTTTATGACGAGAGGGACCACTTGTAACTCTTTTGTTATGGGCATTTATTACCCCCCCGGCTGCGGTATTTTTATGACGGGGAAATCGAAGAGAATGGTGCCCTCTCTTTTTTTTTCTTCTTCTTCTTTTCTCTATCTTTTCTGTGTCGGTAGAATTGCGAGTGAGCGTAATCTCTCTCTCTCTCTCTCTCTCTCTCTCTCTCTTCTCTCTCTCTCTCTCTCTCTCTGTCATTTTTTTCTGTTCTGTTTTTTCATTTCTGTGCCAGCCGAATTCTGAGTGGGCTTAATCACTCTCTCTCTCTCTCTCTCTCTTCTCATATCTCTTCTTCTCTCTCTCTCTCTCTTTCAGTTAAGGGTTCTTAAACTCCTGTTGGTTTCCTATTCCTCTCATACGGGAATTTTATTCTTTGGAAGGATGTTTTTAATAATAATATAATATAATAATAATAATAATAATAATAATAATAATAATCAATAATAATAATAAAATCATTAAATAATAAGGAGGAGGGGAGGCAGGATGCAAAACCCGGAACCCTACACTATAAATACCACCCAGTCGAATTGGAGGACTGTGATAGACACCCCCCAAAAAAAAATAATATAATAATAATAACAATAATAATATAATAATAATAATAATAATAATAATAATAATAATAATAATAGAATAATAATAATGATAATAATATTATTATTATTATTATTAATTAGCACGCGAGTCACTAAAATGGTGAAGAAATTCTCAATGAATTAAGTGTAATAATAATAATAATAATAATAATAATAATAATAATAAGGATTTGTTCATATAATGAAAAAAAAAGATGCTTCAACCAGATCACACGGAATCTCATGCCAGCACGCCCTCCTGTACATAAATTATATCCTTAGAGGCAAGCAGACGAAAAGACGCCCGACGTCGCTAAGCGCATAGGACTCCGAATCATCCTTCCCCGGCGACGTAACAGCGACCAGCAGGTCCGTCTTCCGACAGCTGCTGCAGCGAGGACGGTCCTGACGTCGATAATTCCGACGGACAGCGAAAACAAGAGTAATTAAGCACCAGCCGTCCGGTGTATCTCTCTTCAATTAGAGCGTCAGAATCAATCATTATTATTTCCTGCGGTTGTTTTCGACATTGGGTTTCGTGCGACCCTCTTGTTGCTCTTGCTACTGCGGTTGTTATTATTGTTGGTGTGGTTGTTTCTTCGTGATTGGGAAGAGGTGGGGCATATAAGGGTGGTGCAGGGGGAAGTGAGGAAGAGGGTTATTAAGTTATCTGTGAGGAAAGTGGACAGAAACATTAGATTTAAGACGGAGTTGTATAGGATGGCTTTTATTGTTGTTATGGTTGTTCTTCATGGTCGAAGGGGGGTGTGGGGGTGGAGGTTAGAGCGAGGGAGAGACTTATTAGTTGTCTCTGAAAAGGTTGGTCAGAAAAATCAAATTTTAAGACGGAATTTTGTTAGATGGCGCCTAAACAGTGTACGATAAATTTAGTTAGAAAATTATGATGAGGGAATACAGAGAATGAATGTTCAGTAATAATAATAATAATAATAATAATAATAATAATAATAATAATAATAATAATAATAATAATAATAATATGCGATTAGCCTTTGCCAGGCAGAATCTTGCCTGGTAAAAGGCAAGATTCAGAATGGCTCCGTTTTTGGTTTTTGCGTCTTTTCAGTGGTATTTTGTCTCTCTCTTATTCATCATCTTGTCTTTCGTAGCTGCATGGGTTGTGCAATGTTCAAGTTATATATAAACTGTAATTGCTAAACACTGCGATGAGACAAAAATAAAGCGATACCCTTTTAAAATTTGTGTTGCTTTCCGAAAGACGACGACGGGATTGATATAAATAGTATACCCTTCTCTCTCTCTCTCTCTCTCTCTCTCTCTCTCTCTCTCTCTCTCTCTCTCTCTCTCTCTCTCTCCTGGTGACGACTTTTCTTGACAGATTATTCAATGCGTCTATTCATTTTCCCTAGTTGCTTCTGATTTTATTATTATTTATTATATTAGTTATTTATTATTATTATTATTATTATTATTATTATTATTATTATTATTATTATTATTTGTTAAAAATCCACAATTATATATTAAAATATACTTTTATGTAAAAATAATATATAATTGTGGGTTTTTAAAAAAAAGTTTTTTCACGAGACTGTGAATTTCTTAACATTATTATTGTTATTATTATTATTCCCTGGACCAGAATGTCCACATGAAACAAACGGAAAGCAGGGAGGATAAAACAACCATTATAAATTTAAGTAGAATCTGCTTGTCATATAAATTCATAAACGGCATTAACATACAGCAAAGGAAAAGCAAGCCAATTCTTCATGACACTCGAAGGAGTATTACATTGCCCTCACTGAACTTTCTAAAAGCCTCTTCAATTCAATTTGAAATATCTCTTACCACGAGTAATAATATCTGCGCTCCCACTCGACTTCAGATGAGGGCGCCTAGTAGCTAGCCTTTTCGAAGTGTTTGTTTGTTTGTTTGTCTGTTTCATTTGTTGTGGTATTAGCTTTCTCCCTGGTCGGTCCCATTTCTCTAGACTGGTGATGCGTTCAGTGCCTTTCTCCTTGGCTATTTTCTCTCTGATTTTTCTTTTTCTTTTTTTTCTCTCTTGCTTTCTTGCGACCAGCAGCAGCTCGGCAATCTTTTGTATGTTTGACTGCGTGGATTCAGCTCTATTTATTTCTTTTGCTCCCCACCATTCGCATTTGTATTTTTGAATTTCTTTTTCTTGCCCACCATTTTTATTTGGACTGTTTTATTTTTATTTTCTTGCACACCATTTTCATTTGTACTTTTTTTTATTTTCTTTCTCCGCCATTTTAATTTGTACTTTTTTTATTTTCTTTCACCGCCATTTTCATTTGTACTTTTTTTTTATTTTTTCTTGTCCACCATTTTCATTTGTACTTTTTTTTCAACCATTTTCATTTGTACTTTTTTTGTCAACCATTTTCATTTGTACTTTTTTTCTTGTCCACCATTTTCATTTACTTTTTTTTTCTTGTCCACCATTTTCATTTGTACGTTTTTTTTCTTGTCCACCATTTTCATTTGCACTTCTTTTTCTTGTCCACCATTTTCATTTGTACTTTTTTAATTTTTATTTTTCTTGTCCACCATTTTCATTTATACGTTTTTTTCTTGTCCACCATTTTCATTTGTACGTTTTTTTCTTGTCCACCATTTTCATTTGTACTTTATTTCTTGTCCACCATTTTCATTTGTACTTTTTTTTTACTTTCTTGTCCACCATTTTCATTTGTACGTTTTTTTTTTTCTTGTCCACCATTTTCATTTATACTTTTTTTTCTTGTCCACCATTTTCATTTGTACTTTTTTTTCTTGTCCACCATTTTCATTTGTACTTTTTTATTTTTATTTTCTTGTTTACCATTTTGTATTTTCTATCCCAATTCTTTTGTTTGCGTTCGCGCTACCATTTTTGTTTTCTTCAGCTCCACCATTCGTATTTGATTTTTCGTTTTTTGCCATTTTTTTAATTGTTTATGCGGCGTTTGTATTTTCTATCCCATTTCTTTTATTTTTATTTCCCGCCGCCATTTTTGTTTTCTTCCCCTCCACCATTCGTATGTTTTTTTTCGGTTTATGCCATTTTTTTATTTTTTATTTTCTTATCCGGCGTTTTTGTTTTCTATCCCGTTTCTTTTATTTTTATTTCCCTTCGCCATTATTGTTCTCTTGACCATCGCCATTTTATTTTTCTGTATCTTGGCATATTTTGTCTCGATGATTGTGTTGCGTTCCGTTGATGATGATAAATAATGCAAGCCATACGGAGTTTGTAACTTTTTATTTTACTTTATTATTATTATTATTGTTATTATTATATATCATTGTTATTATTATTATTATTATTATTATTATCATTTATTGATTTTTTTTGCATTAAATATAACGCTCTTTTATGCGATTGTTATCGTTTATAAAGCAACCTTTACTTTGTCGAAATATCTTAAATTGAGAACTTGTGGATTTTATTGCACAGAACACTTCAATCAACGTGATCTCACTGACAAAAGTAAATATATACGATTTCTTTAATATTTAAGAAATTGTCTTGGGTATGGGCAGGTTGGAAGAGTAACTTCCTGCAGTTTGCTTAACCCAGCAGACCTTTTACTCGTAGATTCAGATAATAGGTCAGGTAGTATTTTTTTTTCTTGTCACTTTGTTCGCATGAATAATTATAATTGTTACAAATTACATTGCTAAGTACGGTAGCGGTCTCTTAGATTTAACACTTTACGGCTGGCATTTTCGGTAAATAGTTTCAGAGGTATAAGAGCGCCATGAATTATATATTATTATTACCATTCTCGGTGGAATATTAGCATTTAAGTTCCAACATGGCGCCGCCGTCAGTTCCTGCGCCTTTTCACAGCAGGTACTCGCCGGTGCGTTTCCGTTCATTCGGTCGCCCCGAACGCGAATCGTCGTTTTTTCCGTCCCCGCTCAGTTTTCTGCTCGCCATCTGCATCCGAATTTCAGCTGCAGGGAATGTGGAGGGAGTGGGGTGGGGGGTTGGTCATAGGTTTAGGAGTCGCCGGCGTAAATTCACTCTTGATTTAGTTCGTCGTTGGCGCTTTTCTGCCGCACGAATAAATCTGGCATTCATTTCGACGCGGCGGCCATTGACCGGAATATCTCCTGTGGCTAATTGTACAGATTCGGGAAAGTCGCGTTTTATTGATACAGATGTTGTGCGTTTAAGTCTCACTTAGTCGCTTGAACGCACCCCGGCGCAGACAAATGTTCCGTTGATGGAAATGCATTGGTATTTTACGGTCGTTTATATATATATATATATATATATATATATATATATATATATATATATATATATATATATCTACATATATATCTACATATATATCTACAGTATACGCTTGGAATGCTGTATATTTGTATAAGTGTCATGCAAGTTGGATAGGTCCCGGTCAGAAAAATGATTTGTATATAAGCTCTTTCTCTGTATTGAAAAGAGGACGTTATACGTCACAATTAATCACTTGGATTACTCTGCTGGATTTCTACAAACAATTTAGCGATGGCAGTGCACGGCTCTGTCAAGTTTTTATTAGACTTTCTCGATGCATTTCATGTTTTGGGAGTGGTGCTTTGCAAAGGTCCTTTATAGGAAAGCTACTTTTTTTTACTTTTTTATAGTTCTTCTCTATCAGTATTAAGAAGCTGAGGTTATTACGTAAACTCAAAAATAATGTAGTCTTTACTAATTAGATTTAACTGGGAAAGTGAACAGGTCGACTTTTGAATGTTTAGGTTTGAAAATGCTCAAGACTTTTTTTTTTTTCTCCAAGGTACTTTTTGAAATATACCGACGTGTATCACCTATCATGTGAATTTTATGACTTACAAAGCTATATACAGCATTTTTGGTAATTACGTTCACTCTCTTATTGACATGTAAAAGAAAATACACTAAATTATACATGATTTCTAAGTGGAAAGACCTGTAAAAGGAAATACACTAAATTATGAATAATTTTTAGGTTGAAACTGGAGAGCGTTAGTTTTGCAAGATTGGTCGAAGGATTATTTTACATATTTATAAGAAAATAAATTGTTGGTCGAAGGGATCACTTAATATATTTGCAAGAAAATAAGTTGTTGTGTGAATGGTTAAGAAGAGAAGGACACAGCGTCATTTCTGCATAATTTATGCCAAGATCCTCTTGTAAATACCCTGGCGAATCTTCTTAACCAAAAATACGATAGGAAATCGTTGACATCCCAACCATTATTTTTGATGATGCTTTATTGTAATAAGTTATGGGGGAGCCATGCCTTGCACTCGTCAGTTATTGCGATTGAAGTTTATCTAATATATATATATATATATATATAATATATATATATATATATAATATATATATATAATATATATGTGTGTGTGTGTGTGTGTGTGTGTGTGTATGTATGTACTATCATATATATCGTTTACGTAGCTACATGGATAGAGTCATACGCATGTATACTTGTATATATAAAATATATGAATATGTATATATATATATATAATATACATATATATATATAATCTTTATATATATACATATGTATATATTTTATACATACGAGTATACATGTGTGTGGATCTGTCCATATTGATACGTAAATAAAATACGACACTCAATGCCAAAGCAGCGATCCAAATTTCTCATCCATTTCCTCAAACGAACGAACTCTCGATTTCTTGAGGAATAAATCTAAGATTATTTTTTTTCCCCTCATCGAGAAAACCATCTGACCCCAGCCAGCCTTTTTGAATGAAGTGTCAGGTGGCTGCCCCCACCTCCCGCTGAGAAGCCGATGGAGTTTTGGCAGAGGGGAAATGTCCCCTTTTTTTTTCTCTCCTCCTCCTCCTACTCCTCCTCCCAAGAAATTTTCCTCGTGGTCGAATATTACCGCCACCGACTAGATTTGCCGAGGACCCTCGCCCCTCAACTCCTTTTAAGTTTATGCTGAAATCTTCCGTTTTCTGTTTGTGTATGTGAGAAGAAAGATGGGCAAGTCGTTGTCATCAATCGGAAATATTTTATGCAGATTGTTTGTTGTATTGTGACACCTTTGATAGAAGCTCTTTCCATTATGGGACCTGGAAGTAGCTTATAATATCGAAGATAATTGTGATAATGACTATTCTGATCGAGAAGGTCCTCACAAAACCAATGATATTATGATATAACTATTAACAATAGTTGTGGCTATGATCACAATAATACCAGGATGGGTAAACCAAGGTAGAAGCCTTCGATTATAGAAGATGGAAATGGCTTATAAAGTCGATGAGGATTGTGATGATTACTCTGATCGAGAAGGACCTCAAAAAACCTAGTCTGGTAAATATTATAAGCTGTTAATACTAGCTGTGACTATGATCACCATAAATAAATCATAAATATCCTTTCCTAAAATTCCTGTATCTTCATCTCAACGCGAAACACCCTTTTCAGACCTTTTTATGCTTTTCCATAGGGCTCTCCTGCCCCCCCCCCCCCCCCACCCTCCCCCTCCCCCGACAAGAGCAACAACTGCTAGAACAACAACTAGAATAACATCAACTGAGTAGTCTGTTACTTATGCTTTTCAATAGGGCTTTCTTGTCCCCTCCCCCCAACAAGAGCAACAAGACTGATAACAACAACAACAACAATCGAATAGTCTGTAGGCTTACTCCCCGAGTAAGCGAAAATACCTTGATGGGTAAATCAAGGTAGCATTTTACCCAGTCTCCAATGGCCATCACTTGGCCTGCTTTGTTGTCATATTCCTCATGGCCTGGTGGCCATAAACGCCGGTCCGCGGACGATAAATCTGTCCTTTCTCTCCCATTTTATTGCCCTGGGTCTCCTCTTCATGATTCATTTTCCTAAATTTGATGACCGCTTGTTTTTTTTTTTTATCCTTATTTAGTGTTACTGTTTGGATAACGAATTAGATGTTGGGCGGTAAGTTTGTGTCGTCCCTTGATTGTGTTTTTGGGCAATTTTTTTTTTCGATTTTTCTTTCACTTTAGATTAGGGGAAAATCATTTTTATTTATTTTTATTTTTTTGTTTGGGGGGCCGGGTTTGAGGTTTGGTGGTTTTAAATGTACAATTTCTCTGCGAATTTTCTAATTTTTCTAATGTAAGGTTCCACACTTGTTGCGGCTGTAAGCTATTAAAGAAGGTTTAATTACCATCCTTTATTCTGTAGCTATGGAATTGCTACATTAATTAGGTCATTTTTATTTCTTTTTAATTGTCGTGAAACTCTATTCCTTTATGTTATTATTATTCTTTGTATAGAGTAAGTTTCTTGTATCTGAGAAGAGTACATACAGATGTTTAGGAAATTTCCGAAAGCGTCTCTCCTGCCGTTTTCACTTATATTTTTTTTATATGTGAAGCTGCTTATTTCGGATATGTGTATAATTGGCATTGCATTTTCTGGTCGTTGATTCAGTACTGAGATAAATGTGGACCTTGAATCCAGTACTAAATAAACACTTGGAATCCATTACTAAATATTATGGTCCTGGAATCCAGTAATAAATAAATACCAGGAATCCATTACTAAATGTTATGGTCCTGGAATCCAGTACTACATAAACACCAGGAATCCATTACTAAATGTTATGGTCCTGGAATCCAGTACTAAATAAACACCAGGAATCCATTACTAATTGTTATGGTCCTGGAATCCAGTACTAAATAAACACTTGGAATCCATTACTAAGTATGGTCCTGGAATCCAGTACTAAATAAACACCAGGAATCCATTACTAAAAGTTATGGTCCTGGAATCCAGTACTGAATAAACACCTGGAATCCATTAGTAAATGTTATGGTCTTGAATCCAAACTAAATAAACACATGGAATCCATTACCAAATGTTATGATCCTGGAATCCAGTACTAAATAAACACTTGGAATCCATTACTAAATGTTATGGTCCTGGAATCCAGTAATAGATAAACACCTGGAATCCATTACTAAATGGTATAGACCTGAAATCCAAGTCCTAAATAATAACATGTATTTGGAATTCATTACTAAAATGGCTGTATGCAACAGGAATGCATTGACAAATTAACAATATGCACCTGGAATCCATCACTAGGTTAGCAGTAGATACCTGAAGTCCAGATCCAGAATAGTCATAAACCTGGAAATTTGTAACTATCTTCTCCTAAGTAGTCCATTTGACTTTAACAACTCTGTCCCCTTGGCATTTCTCATAGAGCCCTGGTGAAATCCTACCTACGGAACTTGATACCCAGTTCAAGAGCCACTCTTCGAACTTGAGGTTTTCATCTCTCTCTCTCTCTCTCTCTCTCTCTCTCTTTTCATTTCCTTCCAACATTCAGACAGTTTCCATGCATGTCATTTGCATTTCAAGTGACGAATCGAGAAGTGTTAGTGAATGAGTCCATTCCTTCAGTCTCTCTCTCTCTCTCTCTCTCTACACGAATATTTCTGTCCTTCAAAGTCAACTAATGGAAACCAACTTGCATCACTGCGAGAAAATGCTGAGTCTGCTCTCTCTCTCTCTCTCTTCTCTCTCTCTCTCTCTCTCTCTCTCTCTCTCTTCTCTCTACGAATATTTCTGTCCTTCAAAGTCAACTAATGGAAACCAACTTGCATCACTGCGAGAAAATGCTGAGTCTGCTCTCTCTCTCTCTCTCTCTCTCTCTCTCTCTCTCTCTCTCTCTCTCAAAAATTTATGATCCGATAGGAATCATTTACAGAGGATCTTAATGTGATCTTGCGACCCTCATAACTTGAACAGCCTTTTTCTCTTCTTTATGTGCTGACTCCATCATCCTGTTTCAATAGTCCCTAATATCTGGACACTATTTATGAGCGATTTATGTAGCCTTTATTTTCGTCTACTCCTGAAGTCGCTGGTCCTGCACGAATTCGTCTGCGATTATTTTTATTCCTCTGAAAGTTATGACGAAAAATATTATTAACATTCAGATTGTGCTAGCAGTCATATGAAGAGACTTAGAGATGCCTTTTGAATAATAAAACTTGAAAACTAGAGTACTACCAAATAATAGAACGACTATATTGTTAAAGAATACAAAACTAATGTAATACCGAATGAATGAAGACAGTCAGCAGGCTAATGAATATATAAAAACATACATACATGCATACGTACATACATAAAAGTTTCACATATGAACACAAAGACAGTATTGCGCTGCGCTGTAAGATATAAGATTTCAAGTTCAGACAGCCACCTGACATAAGTCGTTCAATCTTAAAGGTTTTACGAAGAATTTGTATAACACCTCCCCCCCTACCCTTTCCCCCACCCGCATTTACCAGCCATTTAAGTGCATTCCTTTATTTATACCTTATTTTGAGTGAGGTCCTTCCGTCCTCTTCATTTCCTCTTATTATCTCTCTTCTTTCACCTTTGTGTTAAGAGGAGTCTTGGCACATTTTCTCCCCTTATTTTCCCAGTAACCGGATAGAGAATTATTTCATTCTTTATTTATTCCTTAATTTACATCTCTCAGGTTATTTTCATCAGATATATACCATTTTTTTTAAAGTGTTACTCATTGTTCCTTTCTGGATGTCTACCTTTGAAGAAATTAGGATTCCCTGTATATATATATATATATATATATATATATATATATATATATATATATATATATATACACACGTGACGTCATTAGATAAGCGAATGCCACAAGAAAATGATAAGTAGAAGAAAGTCAATACCAAGCGCTTTCGCCTTTATTGTGGCATTGTCCACAGTGCCTAAAAAAAAAGGCAAAAGCGCTTGTTACTGACTTTCTGCTTATAATTTTCTTCTGGTATTGCTTATAAAAATATATATATATATATATAATTCTATATAATATATATATACATACATTTATATATATATATATATTATATATATATATATATGTGTGTGTGTGTGTGTGTGTGTGTGAGAGAGAGAGAGAGAGAGAGAGAGAGAGAGAGAGAGAATTTCTGTGTGAATGCACTTGTGATTAAAAATGGGAATGTGTGTAGCTGACCAGAATGCGAATATACAATACACGTTATTTATCATTAATTGCATCATTGCCAATGCAAAAATAACATAAGAATTGTGGTTTGTACGTACTTAGTACCCTAATAGTGAATAATAGTGAGCATTGGAGTCCATCCTTCGTTGCAGTAGCTTGCAAGAAAGAAATTCCTCTGTTAAAGAGCAGCTTCCTTTTTGTAGACTTTATAATCGCTCGGATATTATGTCGAGAAGCCTGTCGACTCTTTATTCAACCCCTTCAGGCATCGTGTCGATAAGCCCCCTTTAAGCACAGTGTCGGAGTTACTACTTGCACGTTTAGCCAGCTTGTCAGCTTGTCAGACACTGAGCCAGAGTTTCCTGAATTGTTTACCTAGCCTAGTAGACGCGAAGTTTCTAGATTCGTAAGCCAGCCTCGTAGACAATGTCGAAGTTTTCTCAGTTGTTTGGGAAGCTCGGAAGAGTTTACTGAAGTTTCTTGTATGGTTTAGCCCTCTGCTACGAATCGTTTAGACGTTGTGACTAAAGTTTAGCTGAATCGTTTATTCAGCCGCGTAGACATGTGTACGTTTTCTGAATCGTTTTAGTCAGCCGTCCCCCCCCCCCTTCCACCCCCTCCCCTTTTTTATGTATTTATTTATTTTTTTTAATTAATTTTTATTTTTTCGGGTACGAGATATTTTATAGCAATCAGTAAATGTGAGCAGTTTGGGCTGTCTGAATATCTTTTTCTCTGAAGATCTATCTTGCTGTAACTTCAGGTTTTCACGGGGGTTCTACCTTAAAATCTCACTTCAGGGGACCAGCAGACTTAGTTATTGCTCGGCTCTGTCTAGCAATGAATGGACCTGGGTTCGATTCCCGGGCGAGCTGGGTGGGACCGATGTGAACAATACTCTTTCGAGGTTATTGACAAAGGAAATGAATGAGGTTTTTGGTAACCAGCTAGCTGCAGAGAGTCGTAGTAGGAGGAAATGGACAGCAACATCACTTTCTCTCCTTTACTCCATTATTCTAAGACTCAGATTGATAACACCTTATTGATAAAAGATAAATTGTTTAGGCTATGTCTGCCTTTTGTTTGCTTACAGCCATTAAGTATTGAATCATTATATAGAGTTGAACCAGTCGGACGGAATATTATCCAACGGGGATGTCATAGTTTGAACACTCATTAATACGGGAAAGTGGACTTTCTCGTCCTAAGAACCCCCCCCCCCCCCCCCTTTTTTTTTTTTTTTTTTTTTTCCCCCTTTTTTTTTTTTTTTTTTTTTTTATGGTGGCTGGCTAATGAAAGGAGTCGGGCGAAATTTGTAACTGGCTTTAGCGTGCTGGACCTTCGATTATTTGATTATGAACTTCTTTTGATGTCACCCTCGCTCTATCGTATTCTCCAAATCATTGCTCCTACGCTGCCCGGGGGGCGAGGTCCCTGGCGACGAGAAAGGCCCTTTTGGAGTTTCACTAAAAGATATCTGTCGATGCCGATGCCCTTTGAACTCCCCGAGTTAATCCATTTTGTCCAAAATGTATCAGCGAACTAACACACACATACATACATACATACACACTCAGACACATTCATACTACGTACATACATACGTGCACACACACACACACACAGACACACGTGTGATAGTTTTGTCACGAATTCACCCATGAGTGTCATGTACTCTAATGTTTTTTTACCTTGGGAATTGCTTACACTCAAAAGTAATTGACTTATAAGTGTATTTGCCGTCGGTCGGGATTCGGGCCTTTGAATATTGGGACTGATACAGAGATAAACAGTGACTGTTCCATTCAGCTCTCAGTAGATTTAAGTGGATTGAAACAATGCTGTGCAGAGTTTAGTTCGGATTCTGCATTTGAAATCAAAGTCAGTCCATGTCCACCAGGGAGAGTAAAGTACTAAGTTTTATAACACTCAGCTATTCTATGGAGTAGCTTTCATATACTCTCAAATATCAAACGACAAATACCCTTCGCAAACGAATTCATACTGAAGAAAATTGTGACTCGTCCGTTCAATCATCAGAAGAGGGATAAGTTGATAATGACTTTGCTGTACATACACACACACATGTGTGCGTGTTTGTATTCATGTGTATGTATAGATATATACATACATACATATGCTTAAAAAATCACAGTAGATGCACGTGACTTCATGAAATAAGCGAATACCACAGGAAAATGATAGGCAGAAATCCAAGCGCTTTCGTCTAAATAAAACATTGTCAAGGATTCGTTCCTTGGCAATGTCTTAGTAAAGACGAAAGCGCTTGGATTTCTGCCTATCACTTTCCTGTTGTATTCGCTTATACATACATATGTATATATAAAAGTGAGAGAGTATTTAAATCTGCTCTTTGATTGATGTCTTAAAAAGCGATTTGGCCCAGAGGTTATATTGCAACCTGCTGTCCAGGTTTAGTCCCTTTGTTCTCTACTAGTGTGCAAGACAAATCTCTCCGATATTTCTGGACTGTCGCGAATCCTACCATCCCAGAAAAAGCATGAGCTGCAACCTCTCTGCTTGCTTGCTTGTTTGCTGCTTTCTCCAGAAGCAACAGCAGCAAGCAGTGCATGAATTCCACGGTGACTTCTTCTTTTTTTTTTTTTTTTTTTTTGTCGATCTCGGTTACCAGGTCGTGTTTACAACAAAGTTTTCGACAGAGTCAGCGGGGATCTGATGAATGCCGTTGCTGGCGGGGATGACGTCTCGTTAAGAACTGGTTGCTATCGGTGAAATATAGCCAATTTTCTAGCACGGGTATTGGCTATATTCTCCCCCCAAAAGCGCGTTATCACCCACAGTATATTCTCGCTAGCGAGCTGTCAGTTACGTCTCGCAAGCTATACTCTGTTTTTTTCCATCTGTCCATCCGCCTGTGGTGTTTGCGTATGGTACACTGCGTCCTGGGCTTTAGATAGGTTCGCTATGTGTAAGTTTTAGGTAAATAAAAGGATATCTGGGACGTACATTTGCAACTGAAAAGTGTTTCAATAATGTACTGCATGCTAATTACACCTTTGATATTCGAATAGGATATTGTTACTATTGTTGAATGTAACTATCTAAAGCCCGGGACGCAGTGTTACCATACGCAAACACCACAGGAGGATGGACAGATGGAAAAAAACCAAGTATAGTCGTCATGCGTTTCGCGAGATCCTAAATTGCGAACTGGAGACCTGCTTCCTCTGGGCATGAAATGCAAATAAACAGAATTAATAAATGTGATGCATGACGGTTATTAACAGCGATTTGATCATGTTGCCGTCGGCTAGCCGACGCGGGTAGATCTGAATAACTCGTAAGGCATTCGCTATTTACATTTCATGCATTTCGAATTATAACGTCGCATTCTTGTTAATATGTAACTCGGGAAACAATTCTGCGTTTCCCTCAGGGCTGAGGAAGCTGCAACTGGAAAGTTTGCAATATTCTATTTGTATCGCAGTTATGCAGATCTTTATACACACACACACATATATATATATATATATATGTGTGTGTGTGTGTGTGTGTATAGTATATACATATATATATATATAATATATATATATATATATATATATATATATATTTATTCTAAGGAGATACTCGAACCAAGTGTATAAACATTATTACTTACATAGGATACTGTAAATCCTGCATAGAATATTTGAAGATACATAGGAAAAAGCGTCTAAAAAATATATTCTGCCGCTGAAATACTTAAACGTAAAAGATCAGGAAATTTCAATGGATATAAAATACATATTTCTCTAAGAAAGTGTGACAAGTACTTTACTTGAACCCAATTTCAAAACTTCAAAGTATGGCCTAATGTTTACACAACTTTATATAAAAAAAAAATAGCAAAAATCACAAACACAGCAGGGCCCCCAAAAAGGACATTTTTAGACTAAAAAATGAACTTAAGATTATATAACTTGTGTAAACATTAGGCCACACTTTGTAGTCGTTTTGAAATTGGGTTTAAGTAAAGTGATTGTCACACTTTTTTAGAGAAATATGAATTTATATTTATTGAAATTTCCTGATCTTTTACGTTTATGTATTTCAGAAGAGGAATATATTTGTAGACGCTTTGTCCTATATTCTTTAAATATTCTATGCAGTATTTACAGTATCCTGTTTAAGTAATAATGTTATTACACTTAATTGTAGAATTAACTTGTTAATTAAAATTGTGACTTATTTCCGAAAATGAATCTGTGAGAATAATTTGCAAGTTAAGGCTGTGGAAATAATCTTCAGGATAACATTGTGGAATTTTTTTGGGAATGTAAAATTATGGGAAAAATTTGTAAGTCATAGTTGTAGAACTTAACCCGAAGCTAAAATTGTGGAATTATTTTGGAATGTAAAATTATGGGAAAAATTTGTAAGCCATAGTTGTAGAACTAACCCGAAGCTAAAGTTGTGGAATTAATCCGAAAGCTAAAATTGTCGAAGAGCAGCTAAAGTTGTGGAATTAATCCGAAAGCTAAAATTGTCGAAGAGCAGCTAAAGCTAAGAGTAACACAATAAACCCGGAATATGAAAGGTAAATTGAATTGGCATGATCTTGATTGTTGATAGACACCTAGCGTTATCACCCAACTCTCCTCATGCACAACACGTCTAAGAAAATACCACTACTACTACAACTACTACAACTACTACTACTACTACTACGACTCTATAAGTAGCCTCAGTAGTTGAGAAGTTCCTCCTCTTCTTGGTGTGATGGTGGTTTTTTGTTTCCCTAACCTTCCTCAGGAGCAATAGTTGTTATGTTTTTATTTTTTTTATTTTTTTTTTTGGCGCATTACTTCCTTCGGCAGTAGCATCTGGTAATGCGACCGGGCTGTGGAAGATGCCATATATGACGTTTACTCTACTTTCCTTTTTTATGTTTAGCCAAAAAAAAAAACTTGCACGTTAATTAAAATAAAATATTTCTTTAACCACTTCTTGCTTATTCTCCCATTTTTGGTAATGTTTTTTGTAGATGTTTTGTAGATTTTTTGTCAATTTTTTCCACCCATGTGAACTAACTCATGAACTCTGCAGTCATGGGCTATAATGACTTAATGAATTAAGAAAGCCACCTTCTAAAGAATTTCAAACATGTACTTTTGATTATTATTTAGAAATCGTTCGTTTGTTTGTTTTCCTAATTATGTACCCTAGATGTTAAATGGGTGAACTTTTATGAAATGTGAATAATGCAGTCTCTATCACTGACCTAAATAAGTCAAATACTCCTTGACTATATATAGTTTTATGTGTTGACTATTTCCCTGTGTTCTTTTGTTCTAGTCCGTATGATGTTTGATTTTTGATTATGTCAATGATTCTCTTCAGTCGCCTTACCTTTTAATTTTCTTTCAGACCGGCCAGGTTGAGGTAATGACGAAAAAGAAGTAATACTGTAGTACAGGTACGAACGGAGGCAAGGGGGCCTTAGCAGGCTTTGTGGACCAGTAGGTTGGATCTCTCTCTCTCTCTCTCTCTCTCTCTCTCTTCTCTCTCTCCTAACACAGTCGTATCTGTAGAGTCATATTCTTTAGTTTACAGGTTGCAATTGATGTCTTTGATGTACAAGCTTTACAATATTTATTTGGAACGTTTCATTTACATCTTTTATTTATTTAATTTTGTTTGACATGTTTCATTAATTTCACGCCTTCTACTTGCTGCTTTTCGTCACAAAGTCCCAGTTTCATATTTTTTTTTTATAAGAATTTTTGGGGTCCCATTCCTATTGCAATTTTATGTTTCATTGCTTCTGAAAAAAATTTTGGGGGGAGTCCTAATTTTTTTTTTTTTTTTACTTCGGTTCATATTTTGTATTTTACGTTTTAATGCCGATCATTTTGTTATCATCACTGATATTTGACCGCGTTTTCACTTTAAGTTTCCGTCTCTAATCTAAATAGCGCTTCTGTCTCCTATTTTGTCGTCACTTGGTATCTTTCACTGTCTTTCACTGATTGCGCTGTTTTATTTTCTGTTTTCCTTGGTATTTTTTCACTGAAAGACTTCCTATTACTGATTTATCTTCCAATAGACTGGAAGGTTTCTCTGAGTTGCTATTTCCTTATTGTTATTTCGTTATTTCCTTATTTTCATGTTTATTTGGAACGAATTATTTTCGTTATAAAACTTAAATTCTAAATCACTACTCCCTTTTTGACTGGTTTATTTTAATAATCTGCTAATCAAATCATTATATTCCCATTGGAACATTAATTTTGCGGCGTTATTCTGTTTTTTTTTTGTTTTTTTGTTTTTTTGTTTTTTTTTAAACCTTCATACTACATTTCATCTCTACATTGCTTTCCCGTTCTTCCATTTGTTAGGAAAGAGAAATTTTCAGGATTCCTTTAATTTTCTTTCTCCTCTTCTCACCTATTCTCTCTCTTTCTCACCTGTATTTTTTTCTCTCTCTCTCCGTCAGACTTTAACAACGACTTGGTCGTACTGTAGTTATTTTTTTTATTTATGTAGTATTCATTTAGGTGATTGTCATTTCCATTCATTTTATTTATGGAAATCTGAATCGCTTGGCTGTCATTTTCCTTCCTCTTGGTCTATTCATCTGTTATTCAGTCATTTCCCAATTAGATAATCCGTTTTCTCTGGTACCCTGTTATTTCATCCTTCTCTCTTGTGTACGTTCCTCCTCCATGAGAGAACGAGAGAGAGAGAAAGGTAGTCCAATCCTCTGGAACAGTCGACTAAGCCCACCTCGCCCTCCGTAAACGCGTTGTAAGTCAACTGAATGTAAAAGCAATGTTGCATAAAAGCGCTAAATGTGAAGTAAGATGCATCATCAGAACCGTTTGAGACTCAGCATCCACAATGATGACGGGTTATTTTAGCCTTCGGTTGGTTTTGGTCGGGTGGGGATTTCGCTTTAGGCAATTTCACGTAAATTCCTTGATTCCTTTGTCAGGAGAACGCCATGGCTGACTTCCAGACCCTGTCATAATTCGTTCTCTATAGGTGTCGATGCTCGACTGACAGTCATATTCCTCTTGATTTTCGAGGGCTAAATTGAATGTGTTTGAAGTAACTTCATTTTTTTGAGGGGGTTCATTTCCCGAAGGCTAGAATACCGTCGTCAGTGAGTGGCCACTGTGTCGTAGATGTTTTGAAGTACTGAGCTGATAGCCCACAAGTGAAACACACCAACACATGCACAAATTTCAATCGATGTTAGAAAGAATTATGCTTCAATGAATACAGTATCTATATACTATATATATACAGTATCACTCTTCGGTGTTTGTCTGCTATAGACGTCATGTGAGCTTGGTGTCGCTGTATTTCGTTCTTTATTTTGTTCTTATTTCAAGTCGTCATGCGCTCGACGACGTTGTTTTGAAATTTCAGAATGATGCAAATCGACTGGAGATCTGAATTTGTATTTGTTCATTGCGATTAGAGACGTACATTTGTTGCAGAGCACATTTTTCATTTTGATTTTTCGCAGGCTAACCTTTGCTCTTTCATGCTGACATTACGTAAAAGGATGAAGCAATTTAGTAAAGAAGTTAGATTATCTGATTTATTTTTCAATAAACCTCAACTGCCGTGGCTTCCTTTTTATAATTAATCTATGTATCATTTGTTTATTTCAACTCATATCTCTGCCTTCGTGTTTAGTTTCCTCTGCTAATTAATCCAGTATATAAAAGTTATTTATTTTACTATATAAAAAATATTTCTCCATTCAACTCGTAAACGTTGTCCTGATTAACATTTGCAACTATGAACATTAGCCAGCATTTTGTCCTGTGACCCCCTTTATTATTTTTAAATTTTATTCCAACCAAACCTTATAAAAAAAATAATAACGGTAGTATTGACGTGATTTCCAATAAACTTAACGTAGTTGATCGAATTTAACCATTCCTTGTTGCACGTGGTGTACTTACTTTTGTATTCTGTACCCATGAGAAATGACCTTCCTGTACCCGACTGGGGTCAGGATTGAATCGTACTCTCATAAGGTAGACATGACGGCGCATGCGTGCCTTTTGCCTTAAGTGGGACGGCAGTACACAATGCATGAGCTTCTGTTTATGTAGTTGGAAAGCAGAATTCCCTTTCTAATACCTTTTTTCAGTAAGTCGTGGTACACGTGATTTTAATAAAAGCAGTAGATTGATGATAATGATGATGGTGACTCCCAAACCACCTTCTGTCAACTTTTGGACTATCTGTGGCTTCTTTGAATGGTTTATGGGCTTTCAGGTAATTTGGACTCGTGAAAACGCTATTTTGTAAGTTCAGCGAAACGTTTGTTGCTTTCTTTTAGGGTGATTGTCTTGTGTTTACATAAATGTTTTTTTTTCTTAGAAATGCAAGAAAAATTCATTACAGAACTAGTGTAGTACAGGTATCTAGTTCCCCCCCAAGTAATCCGTTGAACAAGAGACCCTGTAGAAACCTTTATTTTTTATTTCTGCATCGTAGTACCATGGTTAGATAACTTCCTAATATTTGTAATAACAAGCATGAATGTGATACCTTTCTGTTTGTCGTATTAGTTGCGGTCGTAGTATTATAGTCTGATTTTTGTTTAGGGTGAATATGTTTGTAATGTATTTAGAAAAAAAAAAGTTTTGCAATAAGGAAAAGACTAGAGACGGGATTTTATATGTCGTTTAAATACAACTCTCGGTTCACGTTTACCAAGTTCTTGGTTGGCTTCTAGCTCACCACCTACCAGTCGACCCAGCTGCAAATGTGTGCCAGTCTCTCCTCGAGTCGAGAAAAGGGATAATGGCTATAGTAGATTCACATCAACCGTGCATCTGATGTCTTACGACGCTCCTGATTGGCTGTTGATAAGCCAATCACAGGACTGGAAACTCTTAAGTCTCTCTCGAGAGCTCACATAAGAAGGATGTATCTTCCACCTCTCCTTGAAAGACGTATCCCCCAGGACAAGTGGAACATACATCCTGCCTATGTGAACTCACGAGAGAGACTGAGAGTTTCCAGCCCTGTGACTGGCTTATCAACAGCCAATCAGGAGCGTCGTAAGGGACGGGCCTAGACATCAAATGCACGGTTGATGTGAATGTACGTACTTATAGTAACCGCATCCCGAAGACTTGATAGAACCTGGAAGGCTTTGCCTCTCTGTTGCGAGCCCATCCATGTGAGGAGGTGGGAAGGCCCATGATGAGAAATATATGTGCATATATTTTTCGTATGAAGCTGTTTTCCCTACTCACAGTGTTGGCCCCTCCCACACCCTAAAAGTAAAGTTTCCCTTAATAATTCAGCTCTGTTTCTCTTTTACCCTCCACATTCAGCAGGTTCCCAAATAATGTAACAGTTTAAACTTGAAAAGAATGAAGTAAGTGGTCCTTAAAAGTAAAACTTGGATGATATATGAACTACAGTTAAAGACAGAGTTGTGAAGAGTCGATGATGATTATGTCATTTCCACATCTGAGTTATATCATTTTTTTATGTATTTAAACGAATTATCGTGTTATGTAATAAAGTATTGTAGCGTTTGAAGCAATTTGTTAGCGTGGTTTTAGGAAATATAATGCTGATTGTTATAATTCATCTTGTCAGCTTGCTTATTGAGAACTCGGTAGTTGGTTTAGTACTGCTACTTGTCATGTGTTTGACAGAGCCGTCAGCTTGATTGATACGACTGTCAGACGTGATTGGCGAAGCTTGTCAGCTTGATTTAACATGCTAGCGTGATCGATGCAAATTGACTTTTGTAAGCTGCTACAGTGTTACGTATATTTGATATCTCATGTTACCTGTAAATCTTGAGCGTCGTACCAAGGCCATCTAGAGGAGATGCAGTGAGTTAGCGGGATTGATAAAACTCCAGTGAGTTAGCGGGATTGATACAACTTAATCGTTTTTAAAAGAATTTTTCGAAGCTGGTTAGCGCGCTTGATACAGCGTCTTAGGTTGTTTAATAATTATTTAAATACGAGTTGCCTGTGCGTAATTGGGAAGGAGAGGAATGAAATTAAAATCATGGTTCGAATTCTCTCTTGTACCAGATGTCGGTAAGAAGTCGATCGTAATTGGCTGCTTATTTTGCTCAGTGCCTGTCATAGAATATAGTGATATCGACTGTGGATATTTACCGTCAGTGATAAAAAATAAAGTTTATAAATTGAGCCTCGCTGTAAACTAGTATTACCTAGGCTTTCGTTAACCTACATCACGTAAAGTGATATGGAGTTGTTAACGCCAACTTTAGATTTTCGAGGAAAATAAAACGAGCTGAGTTCTTTTTATTTCTACCATTATTTGCGCTTGTATTTAAGCCTAGATTTTATCAACGTAGAATGACAAGCACTTCGAATTCTTTTCGCCGATATTTTGAGATCTGCAAGAAACATTTATTGCAGTAAACTTTTACAAATTATTAAATAATATGATTTTAATCTCAGCTCTTTCGTGATAATTATTCCTATTTAGTCGGATTCCATCTCATTGGAGCACTCGATGTGGAGATACAAAGGAAGCAAGTCGTATAAAAAAAATAATGCAACGTCTAGTGGCCTGGAAACATCACCAAATAGAATGATGATTCCAGAAGTTTCCTTTGATGATAATAGTCTCTCTCTCTCTCTCTCCTCTCTCTCTTCTTCTCTCTCTCGTCTCTCTCTCTCTCTCTCTCTCTCTCTCTCTCTCTCTCTCTCAGAGCCCGACTTGTGAGGAAACCGTCACGGAACGGACGGATTGATTTTGAATGAAATTACCCCCGGCGCCAAAACATCAAAGCTCGCAAACGAAGTAGATTAATTATAGAAAGATTATCAAGTATGAAATGGACGTTCTAATCATTTGGACTCATCGAGAAACAAATTATAGTTTGACGAGCGCGAGATTAAGGTTTTAATGCGTCCGGACGGGGATTTGTCTGGGGGAGCTGAATTCTATATTATATGAGTTGATATATAAGGTGTATATATATATATATATTTATATATATGTATATCTCTTTACATCTATATAGATATATATATAATGTATATGTGTGTGTATGTTAATTATAGATTATATATATTATATATATAATATATTATAATATTATATAATAAATATACATATAATTATTAGAATATATATATAATATATAATATAGATATTATATAATAATAATATTTATATATATATATTATATATATTAACAATAAATTATACCATTTTATATTATTATAATATATATATATAATAATATATATAAATATAATATATATATTAATGTATATGTGTATATATATTATATATATAATATTATAATGTAAATTATATGTATCTATCTATCAATCTATATATACATATATTATATATATATATATATATATATATATATATATATATATATATATAATTGTACATAAGCGAATCCCACAGGAAAATGATAGTCAGAAATCCAAGCGCTTGGATTTCTGACTATCATTTTCCTGTGGGATTCGCTTATTATGAAGTCACGTGCATCTACTGTGATTTTTTAAGCATATCATTGCACATACATGTGTATGTATGTTCATATAAAGAATTTTTATAAAGATACTTTGAAATTAGAGAAGATGAACGTAGTGTTTAATCTTCTTCGGTGTGTAAGGTGTTTCACGATTCGTTACGGTGTTAACGTAAGTATGTCCTCACGCTCCATCCAACCAGCGATTCTCCACAGTTCACTATCCTTCACAATTACAGTGAAGGGGGGATTTGATGGCCCCGTTGGGACGGTTGTGGTGGTGGTGGAGTTTTGGGGGGTTGTGATTTCCAGAGTTAACTGACTCTCTTCCTGTTGTGGACTGAAGAGAAAAACATTTTATTTTTTAAGGAAAAAAATTAAATGAAGAATCAGACATATAGGTGTAAACATGATTCCTAATTTCAAGTGAGAATTTTTTTTTCAGGAATATCAGACTCCATATTTTTTTCAGGAATATCAGAGTTCATATTTGTTTCAGGAATATCAGAATCTATATTTTTTACAGGAATATCAGACTCCATATTTTTTTTTCAGGAATATCAGAATCTATATTTTTTTCAGGAATATCAGTCTGTATTTTTTTTTCAGGAATATCAGACTCCATATTTTTTTTTTCAGGAATATCAGAATCTATATTTTTTACAGGAATATCAGACTCCATATTTTTTTCAGGAATATCAGACTCCATATTTTTTCAGGAATATCAGACTCCATATTTATTTTTAGGAATATCACAGTCCATATTTTATTTAGGAATATCAGACTCCATATTTTTTTTCAGGAACATCAGTCCATATTTGTTTCGGGAGTATCAGACTCCATATTTGTTTCAGGAATATCATACTCTATATCCAAGAAAAGACATTTAGAAACAGAAATATCCAATTTTCGCTTATAAAGAATCAGTTTCGAGAGAAACAATAAACTTTCCATGAGGAAAATGAATAACATCTTCTGTTGAAATATATTGAAGAGCCAAGGTCTATTTAAGGGCTTAACCTTCCTGTTTGGAGGCTTAGGTCAGTTGTGCTATGATTCTCAGTCTTAAGGACCAAGAATCCAACATACTTTATATGATATTCATGTTTTCAAGAGAGTTATATAGCACCGATTTCCTTAACCTCCAAACAGGAAGGTTAAGCCTTTTAATAGATCTTTCAACGTAAGATGGTAAGTTTATTG
This sequence comes from Macrobrachium nipponense, assembly GCF_015104395.2. NCBI lineage: Eukaryota > Metazoa > Arthropoda > Malacostraca > Decapoda > Palaemonidae > Macrobrachium > Macrobrachium nipponense. The sequence continues at coordinate 38,292,931 of NC_087221.1, read as the reverse complement.
TTTCACTTGGAGCTGATTCTTTTTGTGAACGAAAATTGAATTTTACTGTTTCTAAATATTTTTTGAATGGATATCGAGTGTATTTATCATAAAAATGGGCGTTTATCCAATTTTAAATTGGGAATCGTGTCTACGTACATATCTGATTTTTATCTAAATTTATGAAAACTTTAGTTGGAATTGTGCCTACGTCAACATGATACTTGATTTTTACTGAAATGAAAATTTGAGTTAATTATACGTGATAAACGAATATTTTTTTATGAAGAAATCCAGTATTTCTACTTTAAAAAATGCGTTTTTTTTAAGCCAGAGATTTGTGGATAAACAAAGTTTGTACGGAAAATTGGGGGGAATTTTCTTGAAAGAAGTGGAAAGAAAGGGCCAAAGTTTGACAGTGACGTATTGCGCGAAAAGTCCAACTCAAAAATGTAGTTTCCGTCATTCGATAAAAGTTAGTTTGTTTATTCTGTCCCGACTTTGTACTTCTGACATATTGCGTCTCGAGCCTTTTTTTCCCTTATTGACATTTCAAAATTTGAATACTGTAACTCCGTAAGAGTTTGTCTGTTTGCTGTTTTTTTTATCCCACTTTGTATTCATGAAAGAGTTTACCTTATGATTTTTTCGTGACGTTCTCCCTCGGAACCAAGAAGTATAGAAATCAGACGAAACTCAATTTGTGTTCAGCGTCTGTTTGTTTATCCTCGGAAAAAACAGAGAAGATGGAACGGAGACTCCACACACTTAATTCTCTCAGCCTGGATTCTTTTCAGAGACTTGTCGTTCATTTTGGTGAATACCGATAAGATTGAATGTTGGAACTAGTTTTCATGCCTATCATTTTTTTTTTCTTTATCTTCTCAGCGATTTGAATACGAATATCAGGGAGCTTTATCCCATAAGGATAAACCACGACAAAGGTATTCCCGTTTCTTGATTTGTTTCATTTATCGCATTCTTGCTCTTCCCAGTGACATTCTTGTTTATTTTTCCGCTTACGGTCTTTTCGTTTTACGGATACATGCACATACACACGTATAAATTTAGACACAATATAACTGAATCTTTGCCCTCACGAAATTTATCTAGCGCTGTCAGTGCACCTCATGTGGTGCGCTGTAGACAGTACTCAAGGTTCTTTGCAGCGTCTCTTCGCCCCTGGCTGCAACCCTTTTCGTTCCTTTTACTCTACCTCTGTTCATATTCGCTTTCTTCCATCTTCCTTCCCAACCTCTCCCAACTATTCATAGTGCAACTGCTTTGAGGTTTTCCTCCTATTACCACTTCTCAAACCTTTTTACTGTCAGATTTCATTTCAGCGCTGAATGACCTCATAGGTTCCAGCGCTTGGCCTTTGGCCTAAATCCTTTATCCTATCCCAGTACGATTTTGTCGATTATATGGAGCAGAGAAGGCATATGTTTGACACGCATATTATATACATAATCGCCTTCTTTATTCATGTTTTCTATTTACGGTATTTGTTGAGGTGCCATTTAGTCCTAGACGATGTATATATAATATATATATATATATATATATATATATATATATATATATATATATATATATATATATATATATATATATATATATATATATATATATATAGAGAGAGAGAGAGAGAGAGAGAGAGAGAGAGAGAGAGAGAGTCTTGCCTTACCACACCATAACCACTTGCTTTTGGAAGTTTGTTTCCACATTGTCTTTAGAATTGTATTTTTAACCACAGAATAAAAAGTAGGTTCAGCCTTTCTTTAAAGAGAAAAGAGGCTAGGTTATTTTTAAATTCTTTTCTTCTGGCTTAGGCCTGTTGAAAGGAATGTGTAGGCCTATTCAGTGGTCTTAGCATTAAACGAAACGACTTGGGGTAGTTTATTATACGCGTAGATTCACTTATAGTCACCTTCCTTAATTTAGCGTTGGTGTAGAATGCTTGCAATATTATCTATGGTCACTTTTCCCACCTTGGAGCCATCTAAAGACAATAGGGTATTTCACTGAACGTCAAGAATGAAACCTTCACCCTTCTTCCCCCCATCTCTCAGCCCCCCTTCCCCCAGCCCCCAAACCAACGTCCCATATTGTGTCTGTGTAGCTCTCTCTCTCTCTCTCTCTCTCTCTCTCTCTCTCTCTCTCTCTCTAACCTTCTTTATCATTTTCCCCTGCTTCCCCTCTCGTGTTTTCCGCTGTAAAGATGCTTTCATAAAGGGACCGGAAGGACATAAGGTAAATAGCGCTTTGTTTATTTTTGTTTAATGCAATATCCCCTCGTTAACTTCTGGTGGCAGATTGGGAGAACAATAAATGTCCTCTGTTTATTGTTGTTATTACGTCGTGTTTTCAGCATTTTCCGCCTGCGGAGAGGGACGAGAAAGGGTGAGGTATGATATCCAAACTTATATGTAAAATATATATATATATATCCTAATATATATATATATATTATATATATATATATGTATATAGTATATATATATATGTGTGTGTATATATATATATATATATAATATATATATATATATCATATATAAAAATTAAAACTATGATTAAAAATTAAAAACAAAGTAAAAACAGTGACCCAAGAGGTCAACCAGTTTGCTTCCAGGAATGTGATCAGACCTGATATGATAAAGTAGGCTAAGATGACGTGTAGTATCAGTCAGTGTCTAGTTTGCCGTCATCTGTGGTCATCAAATCATTTGTTTTGTAAACGGTAGTCCAAGCTTCCTGCTTGAGACCACCACAGTGACCTATAACCCAAACGGCCTACATGACTTGTAATCTATGTCATCTGTGTGTATGTTCGTATATTCGAGCTACTGTTTGCTCACTTTATGATTTGTAAACCAGA
>NC_087221.1:38250074-38285074 GCF_015104395.2 Macrobrachium nipponense | reverse complement strand
TATAATTAACATATATTTTATTATTACTACTTTACTTTTATCTCCCCCATCTACCATATCTTTCAGTGTCAGTTGACGCAATATGAATCTTGGCGACCTTAGATAGGTCAAGTAAGAATCGTGGGACGGCAGGCAATAGCTCTCTCTCTCTCTCTCTCTCTCTCTCTCTCTCTCTCTCTCTCTCTCTCGGAATATATATATTTTCCTCGGCGAATATTCTACCCGTAAGATCTGCAGCCGCCGAGGGAGGATGAAAGCTTTTGCAGAAATGTTCGCCGGATGCGAATTGCTCTTCGCTGACTCGCCTGTTTTTGCAGTCGAAAATTTTCTGGGAGTTGGCGCGAGTTTAAGGCGGATATTTTGCAGTGGGGTCTAAAAAATATATATATGTGTGTGTAGATATATATATACAAAACATATGGTATATTTTGTATATTTCGAATTTATTTTAGTTTTACACCAAGTGACTTTTTTTTTTACACTCTAATAACCATTCACATGGAATTCACCATAATTTGTCAATAAAATTCGCTCAATGTTACGTGAAGCGGCACGGATTATATATATATATATATATATATATATATATATATATATATATATATATATATATATATATATATATATATATATATATATATATATATATATAATATATATATATATATATATACATATATATACATATATATATTATGTGTGTGTATATGTAAACGCGTTTACGCGGAAGTATTGTCATATAGACAGAAGGTTACAAAGCAAGAAATGAAAGTACGAAAAAATAAATAACTGCCCAATTAGCTTTAACAAAGTGGAATGCGATGTTTTGCGGAGTAAAGAAATATTCAATAAAAGCGATCATCGATTAACTTCAATATCTTCGTTATGAAGTTATGAAACAAAAGTCTTAAACTGAAACACGAAATTGTTTTTGAGGTATTTTCTGTAATATGTATCAATTATTTTATTTCTGCGAAAAGGAAATGATGACATTTTCATCGTAATTGGTTCGGGAAGTTCGCGTGTAACATACGTCGGAAAATGAATGAATATAAGGGAGGCGAAAAATGTTTTTTTTTCTTTTTTCTTCGATGAAACAAGTCAAATTGGTAATGAGTGCGTATGCGAACTGTTCAGTTATTGTATATGTTATCCATGTCAACGAAATTCAGTTCAGGCCATTGGAAATTTAGATAGTATCACATGTTGTTTCCAGAATAAACATTATTGTTAGAAGTTGTATACTAATATATAATACTATATATATGTGTGTGTGTGTATGTTTATATATATATATATATATATATATATATATATATATATATATATATATATCATATAAACTATATATATATATATATATATATATATATATATATATATATATATATATATATATATATATATATATATATATATATATATATATACACACACAACATATGTATGGGTGTTTGTATTTGTGTTTGTAACGGCAGTATTTTCTCAGTTCCTGGGGAGAGGTGCAGCATAAATAACGAGAAATTGCAAAACCCGATGCGAACTCCGTAGTAAATCTTGAGGGGCATCTCACTCACTCAAAGTGATCCCCCTCCCTCCGTCTGGGTAGTATTTCCTGAAGAGCCTCGTAAAAATTCCGCCCAATAAATACGTTGCGATGTTTACGAAGCGTCTCTCTCTCTCTCTCTCTCTCTCTCTCTCTCTCTCTCTCTCCCCTGGCGAGCGACCTTCACCCGCTGTTGTCTTAGGAGGGCTTCGGTAATATCGCCTGGACTTCGTTGTGTTGCTTTCTTGTGTTTGCGTTCTTGTCTTGTTTGTTCATACTTCTTTTATACTCTTGACCATTTGGAGGTTCCCCTGCCTTATTGCGATCAGGCCCCTAAAGTCGATTGTGAGGTTCTCATTTCATAATTGTGATATAACGGTGGATGGGATGATCGGTATGGTCTTGGCCTGCCACCTCGTTGGGCGCGAGTTCGATTCACGGGCATTCCATTGAGGTGTGAGAGATGTGTATTTCTGGGTGATCGAAGTTCACTCTCGACGTGGTTCGGAAGTCACGTAAAGCCGTTGGTCCCGTTGCTGAATAACCCCTGGTTCCATACAACGTAAAACACCATACAAACAAACAAACGAAAGTATATCTCCGTACTGCAGGTTAAGTTAGAAACCAGATGACATTAATAATATAGTAAATAATAGATATTACAGAGAACCTGCATTTTCTGTTGAAAGTGAAGAGCGGATTGCACCTGTTGGCGTTAGAAATATCCACAAGTGTTCTGGTTTACTCTCACTCCAAATGAATATGATCGAATGTTTCCCTTCTGTACTGCCTGGTTTAGCGATAGAAATGGAGTATTGCGGTAGGTACGTTTGCTTTAGTGACAGAATTATAGAAATAGATGTGTTTTGCTGATTTTACGTAAAAAATTATTTTTATCTCTACAATTTTCGATGATGCGACAGTGTTTCCTTTTATCTACCTTTTCGTGTTAGTAGAACAAAGACTCAAAGGAAAACAAGCTACTGCGTTACGTTTGGTACACTTGTACACAATCTGTATTTGACAGAGCGTCATCGTAGATTGAGTTTTTTTTTTTTCAGCACTTGACATCGTCAAGACTTAAGACTTGCTCATATGACATACAGTACATCATCTCTTTTCAGTCGTGGTTTCTCTTCTCCTTCCTTTTAGTGTGTGTGTGTGTATTTTATGGAGGTGGGGTGGCCAGTGGGTGCGTTTCAGAACTCCCCATCCAACTCGGACAGTAATAGTGGGGAAAGAAACGCAACGGCGGCATCATTCCTGGTGATGCTGTCAGCGTTGCGTCATCCGGGGTAGTAATGTGGCGCCATTCCTGAGATTTGCCTCCCAGATGCATTTTCCTCTCCGCTGGAATGTGCCGCTGGAATGTTCCTTTTTGTTGCTGATTGCTCGCACTCAGGGCTTCTTCGTCCTGAATAAGCCTCGTAGCGGTTCGTGGGATTTTGCAGTTTTAGAATGGTTTCATCGTGTATTTTATTGGCTTATTTAGCAGACGTAGAGTCTGTGTACCCACACGATGCGAAAATTAAATGTTTGATTGAGAAGTTGACATCCACGCGAAGTACGAAGTAACATATGTACGTAATCCATGGGTTATACATGTGGAAAAGGAATGTTGTCACATAAAGTGAAAATATAACGAATGCGTGTGTTGTTTCTATTATTATTATTATTATTATTATTATTATTATTATTATTATTATTATTATTATTATTATTATTCTTTATTGTCAAAACATTACATATGTTGTAATACCATATTTACATTTAGTTTGCACAAAGCATTGGTTTTTAATCTATAACAGTAACTCATTTCACCAATACATTATAAAATATTTTGGTCATGAAAAGGGAAATATTCTCATTCATAATTAGCGATCAATCAAACGCCACAACAAGCCGCCCCTTGGAGTACAAAATACCTTTTAGTTTTCTGTAAAAGAAAACTATTGAAGTGGCTATTTGTCTGTCCTTCCCCACTTTTTCTCTCCCCCACAGATCTTAAAAACTACTGAGGCAAGATGGCTGCAAATTGGTACGTTGATCATCCACCCTCCAATCAACAAGCAAACCAAATTGCAGCCCTCTAGCCTCAGTCGTTTTAATTTAAGGTTAAAGTTAGCTATGGGTGCCAACAACGCACGCCACCACCGGCAGTGACTGAAACTTTCATAGGCCGCAATTTAGAGTTTCATGGGCCTTGGCTGAGAGTTTCTTAAAGCATTATACGTTGCACAGATTGCGTCAGATGAAGCAGGTTGTCCACTGGACGTAAATGAAGATGCAAAGCAATATGTAAGAATTATTGTTAATAGAAGATATCAACCGAAGTAAGTAAACTTGCAGACGCAAACAATATATATATATATACACACTGGATTTCCATAATTTGTATGGTACCTTAAAGATAAATTCTGACATACATACTATATATATATATATATATATATATATATATATATATATATATATATATATATATACAGGCAGCTCTGGTTAAAAATGCTATCCGGTTTTATGGTGCTTGTCTAAGTGTGATGCTGTTAACTGGTTGCAGCGCCGATACCCGGTTAACAGCACCAATTTCTAGTTAATGGCAGCGATTTTCGGTTAGCTGCTGTTAACCGAGGGCTGCCTGTAATGTATAGTATATATATATATATATATATATATATATATAGTTACATTCATATGATATAATATATATAGAGCTATATATATTATATAGATATATATATATATATATATATATATATATATATATGTGTGTGTATATATATATATATATATATATATATATATGTATGTATATATATATATATGTATATATATATACACACACACACACACACACACGCTGTATTACCATAAATTATATGGTACCTTCTAAATAAATTCTGACACCGGCGAGCGTTCGTATCCTGGATCAAACTTATTCCACGGCACAAGGCAAAGTTACCTACCAAAGCCTACAAAAAAAAGAAAAAAAGAAAAAAAGATGTTCAGCCCGAAAGCGAAATAGAGTATCGTAAATCCGCGAGAGAAACAAGGACTCAGCTATATTTGATGTCGCACCCGAGGAATGCTGACGCAGAAGAACACATATGGAAGATGAAAAGAGAGAGAGAGAGAGAGGAGAAATAAGAAAAAGAAGCAATAAAACGAGAATTAAATGACACTAAGAGTCTTCAAGTGTCTTCCTGAATGGAAATCCCAAGAAGGGAGTAAACATAAATGGAACAGAAAATAGAAGAAGAATCAAAGGAAGTTTTGCCTTCAGGAGGAGGAGGAAGAAGGGAGGAGGAGTAGGAGACGAAAGGGGGAAAAGGGAGGAGGCGAGGAAGGGAGGAGGAGGAGGAGTTGGGAGGAGGAGGAGGAAGTTGGAGGATAGGAAGGCGTTCTTCTCATCCTACGAGACAACTCCATTCACAAAATGAAATACGACGGTTCTGGTATTAAGCAAAAAAAAAAAAAAAAAAAAAAAAAAAAAAAAGATAAAAGAAGGAAGCCGTCTTTGTAAAATTTGATCCAGGTCTTTAGTTGACAATCACGGCAAGACGAGACTCTGGGTTTTGTCTTAATAGAGTTACGAGGGAAGTGAGAGGCAACGGAAGAAAAAGAGGAAGAAGGAGAACAACAAAAACAACAGCAACAAAGAGAGAGAGACAGAGAGAGGAAACGGAGAAGGAAGAGGAGGAGAATTGAAAGGGAAAATCGTATTGAATAAAGATGGGGAAATTCGAAATAAGAGACGGGAAAAGGCCGACGTCAATTGAAGCGAAGAGAGGAGCAACGGATACAGAGAAAATCGTAGGAGAGGAGAGGACGCTGAATAAAGCATTCGCCGGTGGATGTTGAGACTTCTCTTTGGTCTCGGAATTGGAGGCGAGATTGCAGTTGCTTTGTGATTATATATCTATATATATATATATATATTATATATATATATATATATATATATATATATATATATATATATATATATATATATATATAGATATATATATATATATATATATATATATATATCGATTATATATATATGTGTGTGTATGTATGTATGTATGGTCTATGTGGAGGCGAGATTTCTATATATTTAAATCTATATTCATTTATTTATTTAGTTATATATATATACATTATAGATATATCTGAGTGTGTTTTTATACCGTGTTTTAGTAGGCATTAATTCATGATTTTTTATAAAAACTTTTAGTACAAAGTATACCAGACAACAACGAATGCTTGTATGTTTAACCGTGATAATAATCTCGGTTCTTCTATTTTTAAAAGGTAGCAATGGATCGTGCGTCTAAGGAACTGGTAATATTCATTTCCATTTCCTCTCACTCCAACACTAACACCAACGCCCCCCCCCCCCTCTCTCTCTCTCTCTCTCTCTCTCTCTCTCTCCTCTCTCTCTCTCTCTCCACAACAACTCTCTCTCTCTCTCTCTCTCTCTCTCTCTCTCTCTCTCTCTCTCTCCACAACACACCCGCCCCCTCCATTACCTATGAAAATCAAATCAGACTCGTGAACTTACAAAAATAACATTTATTTAAGGGTAAGGCATAAGCTAAATAACTCAAGTTCTTCACAGAATGATTAAATGAAATGTTGAATTCAGACAACCCACTCCATATTTCTCCTACAATAACCCACATTATTTTAGTCATAAAACTGGGCAAGTCATAATACAGTCTCCATAGTAACACCATGAAACATTAGTTAAGTTCCCATATTAAACCCCCTTTGTTCCAGATCAGTTCCCCTTTCTCAGAACCGCCTATAAAAAGACAAGAGAACATATTGATAAGCAAAGATTATAAATCAAATCAAAAGGTCAAAGGAAGAAGAACATTTTTGAAATAAATACGTATTCAAAATACAGACAAGCCACACTTTTGGCCAAAAATAAGTATGCTTACCCATTCAAAACAGTATGCACAAACACTTTACAAAAGTACTGTTCGAAGAAGCCATCGTGGCTTCTGCCGCCTCTGTAGAGATCTCCCCTCATGGTAATCTTACATTCTCATTTTGTAGGGACGAAGCTCGCACATACGCACGAAATCACACACATTGTTCCCGCCCCAGTAAACCACCTGTAACCAGTTTCATAAGTCACCTCTTCGTCCGCCCGTAGCAACAGAACAGGGCACTGACCTGCACAGGTAGCAACTTTGACATCACGCCACCCAAAAGATACATCAGCATTTCCTAAGCTTGTCACTTGGAGCACTGTCTCCAAGGAAAGTTAAATCGATGACTCCTACATTCTAAGAAAGTCACAGCATCTCACATTACAACTGTCTTAAACATATTGTCTTAATACATCACTCTTTTTATATAACATATACATATTTAAATCTATATTCATTTATTTATTTAGTTATATATATATATATATATATATATATATATATATATATATATATATATATATATATATATATATATATATATATATATATATATATATATATATATATATTATATATATTCACACACACACATTATAGATATATGTGTGTTTTTTTTATAGTGTGTTTTTCTAGCCAATTTATTTCATGAGTTTTCATAAAAACTTTTATCACAAAGTATACCAGACAACAACGAACGCTTTTAAGGTCCAACTTAGGAAGTTATATATCACCCGTGCCGATACCAATATAGTCTTCTTAAAAGAATAAATCAATTTGCATTAAAATTCTTACCCTATTTACCGAAAAGGCAGGCAAGGGAATTCAGAGCAAGGGTGGTTTTCAAACGCTCATATCTCGTCATATTTAATATTCGCACATACAAAGAAAATTATGCAGGGATTTTGGTTAATAGGGTTGCCGTGGAGGTGGCAAAAAAAAAACACTTCATTCTATGACACTTGAGTAAGTTGATGTCGGACGGTAACCGCTGTAACAGCTTCTCAGTTTTTTCTTTTTTGTTATATCTGTATTTGATATCATTGAAGCTAATCGCGATTAGCAGAGGCTTATTGTACTGACCACCCTGTAGGGGTCATAATTCAAATGTATCGGTCATTCTGTAAAAGCTACATAGATATCGGCCGAAGATTATTACCGCCAACTCTGAAAACCAATAAAAAAAGATACCACCAGAGATATTGATCGGTTTTGTATAGCATCAACCTCTTTGGAAATGACCAAGTAATAATAAAAGTTGTTTATAGTTGTAGGCATGACGCATTCGGTAACCTGGGAGTTTTATTCATTAGTGCTATAGCTGAGAGAGAGAGAGAGAGAGCAGAGTATTAAAAAAATTATGACGTATTAGATGTATAATCATCAACCACTTTGCAAATAACCAGATAACGTTGAAGATTGTTTCTCAGCCTTATGCATGACACGAGAAGGATATGTGTCCATCGAATATGAAATATAAACAATGCAATTCTAAAAAAAATAAATAAATAAAAAATATATAAAACAAAAGTAAAAATAGAATATTGGGATACTGATAAACTTGATGTCGAGGCATTTACACTGAAGCCCAGTCATTATTGTTTTGGCCGTTTTTCGCTCGTTGTTCTTAAAGCAGTGAATGTTGCCGCGCGGGAAAAATGACAGACGGGATAAATTGCAGCAGTTATCCCGAAAACCGAGAGAAATAAAAGATCGGTGGATTGATTCGGAGGGATTTTCGTATTAATGGAGACTGGCGCCATGACGGATGGAGATATTTAAGTCGTGGCTGTCAGTAGTAGTCGAGTTGTGACTGTAGTCTTATGTGAATCATGTTTGATTGTATTCGTATTAGCATTAACCGCCATCTGTTTTGTCTTACTCCCTGATAATTAACGGCCAATTTAGAATTGTAATCGTTATTATCAGCTACGACCGGCCAGCGCTCAGTTGCTCCCCCAAATGCGGTCAAGTTAAGGTGAGTCTCACGCCTCCGGAAAGCGCTGCCAGATGCACGATCATTGCTCTCTTTAACCTTTAATAGCATACAAACTACCGAGGCTAGAGGGCTGTAATTTGGTACGATTGATGATTGGACAATGGATGATTAGCATACCAATTTTCAGCCCTCTAGCCTCAGTAGTTTTTAAGATCTGAGGGCGGACAGAAAAAGCGCGGACGGACAAAGTCATCTCGATAGTTTTCCTTTACAGAAAACTAAAAAAAAAAAATGAGGCGTTGATGTCAGTCATTCCGCCTTTTCACTCTTCTGTATTACAGATGAATAATATATGATTGGGCCTTATGAATTATAGGTTATGTTGTGGTAAAAGTGAAATTGTGCTTGTGGTTTTTGTTATGCCCTTTCCCCCGTGGGTGGGCCAAAGGTAAAAGAAGCTGGAGTTTAATGCACAAGGTTAAGATACCAATGTCTTAACATTTCAACACGCGCATGTTGTGATGATGAAAAGACCCACAAAAACGCCATAAACACGTTGCAACCACAAATTTCAGACGCGTCTGTATCACTCACTGGTGAAATATGGCCTCTCACTGGTGAAATATGGACAATAAAGTTACAAAGGTAGTATTTATAAGGTGAGGCAGCACAAAATTGGTGGTATGTAGATGAGCGCCGGCCCGGGGCGGATGGAAAATAGTTTATTCCCGTGTGTTGTATTAAATAACACGAAAATACCGTGATTTATGACGTGACCCTAGAGACCCCATCGGGCGTTCACCGATGGTCAGAAATATTGGATTTGGCACGTAAGCCGATGTCGGCGCCACTACGTAGCTCTGTTATGAGCTTCAACATCCGGAAAGTGAAAACGAATTAGATTTGGCTTTTGGAAATTGCCTGTCAGTCACTGCAAATCGAGTACGTACGTGGTTCATCTTCCCCCTGTGATTTTAGGGGAGTTGGTGGGACGGGTAACGGGGCTGGAAGGGGGAGGATGGGAGGGATGGGTTTAGCAAAAGCGGCTGACAATTTAACCCGGCATTAATGGGGTTTTGGGGGAAAAGAAATTTTTGGGGGCGCCTTCGGGTCTTGCGAAAGACGGCGCCCGTCACTTCCAGGGCGTCGTCAGGAGAGAAAGTTCCTCCCCGGAGGTATTGGCTTCTTTGTTAAATGGACGACGCCTCTTGTATCGGCAAACTCTCTCGTCCGGGTGTTTTGCGTTTGTTGTTTTGGGGGAAAGGTGTCGATGAAGAGATGTTAATCACGCATTCTTGAGTTACACGGGAAACTAAGTCTTACACACAGCCCTTTGGCCGAATTTATGCACGTGGGCAATAAAGAAATACCTTCGGTAATTGTCTTCTTGACTTTCTGTAGATCTCCAGAATGGCACTGGTGGTTATACGTAGTTTCTGCTTCAATTTTTAGGATTGTTTAGAAGACCTTTTTGCTGTCCAGTAAATTCATACTTTAGCGATCTTGAAGCTCTGTGAATTCTGAAGTCCTATAAAAGATTCACATCACCTGATGTCTAGGCCAGTTCCTTACGACGCTCCTGATTGGCTGTTGATAAGCCAATCACAGGGCTGGAAACTCTGTGATTGGCTTATCAACAGCCAATCAACAGTGTCGTAAGGGACTGGCCTAGACATCAGATGCACGGGTGATGTGAATCTACCATAGTTTTTTTTTTTTTTTTTTTTTTTTTTTTAAGTTGCAAGACTTTCTTAATTTCATCATAGGTATAAAATTTACAGGAATAATTTTGAAAAGTCTTAAATTAAAACTAGGAATATTTTGTTCAGATAATACAGATAAATCAGAGGTGCACTATGCCTTGAGGAATAACATAAATTTCAGCCGTGTTTAGTTCAGTAGGTTCATCGATTTTTTGTTTTTGTTTTTTTTTTTTTTTTTTTTTTTTTTTTTTTTTTTTTGCAGCTGTGTTCAAGCTTATTAAAATGACTTCGGAATTCTATTTTCGTGTAAACTTATAAGGTGCCTTTTTGAATAGTATGTAATCTCAAGGTGGCAGTACATGCTCATTTATAGATATCCAAAATGAGTCTTAATATTGTCTGCCATATTACATGATTGCGGATTGGTCGTCATTTTGAAACTGATTTTATTTTAAAGGAAACATTTTTTTTTCGCTGGCGGTAAAAGAGGAAAAACTTTTATCTTGATTAAATGGCTAGCGAGATTTACTACTGATCCTACAATTGCTACGGCAGCTACCACTTCTACTGTAGCAGATTCACATCAACCGTGCATCTGATGTCTAGGCCAGTCCCTTGCGACGCTCCTGATTGGCTGTTGATAAGCCAATCACAGGGCTGGAAACTCTCAGTCTCTCTCGAGAGTCCACATAGGCAGGATGGATCTTCCACCTCTCCTGAGAGATACTTTTGAAAGATGTATCCCTCAGGAAAGGTGGAGCATACATCCTGCTTATGTGAACTCTCGAGAGAGACTGAGATTTTCCAGCCCTGTGATTGGCTTATCAATCGCCAATGAGGAGCGTCGTAAAGGACGGGCCTAGACATCAGATGCACGGTTGATGTGAATCTGCTATAGTAGCGCTGGTAATACTGCTACCGACTGGCGTTGCTGTTCTGGTGTGTCTTGTAATGGTTTCCCAGGATTTTTATGAGTTATTTATAGACATTTCTCAAGAATATTTATCTTCCAGAAAGGTAAACTTTTATGAGGGAGGACCTCGCAATCAAACGGACAGAAGTTTGTTGTAGAGACCACGGAGGCATTTCGTCGATTGGTCATCATAAGGGGTTGGCGGAAAGTTCCGAGACCGGCCTGGTTTCTCTTCGACTTTTGTGGCCGCTGCTCTGATAGACGGGGGAGAAGTCTAGTACGTGGGTTGTTTACCTAATTTAAGGTCGCACTTTACGACGAACGAGGCTGAATAAATTATGACGAAAAGTCTCCCTCGTATATGGACTAAAGTAACCGCAAAGATTATAGCTTATGTGGTTGATCTAACAGAGTAGTTGGTCTGCTTTCTGATGGCTATGTCTGCCAAGGGATGTCAAGGAATGTTTTCTTTTGTTTGTCCGCTTGTCTGTCCTTAATATACATCAAAATTGCCGATGGATTCCAATGAAATGTTTTGGATGGGTGGGTGATGGGCCAAGGAAGAGCGGATCAGATTTTGTGGTGGATCCTAATTCAGGGTTTTATGTATTTATTTATTTATCTATTATCCTTGGAGGTATGCTATCACTCTATCAGTCTGCTGCCATTGTGCTAATAAGTAAAAAATCCTGCATATAACTATCCGGTAAAGTGTGTTCTTATGGTTTTTATTCTCTTCCATGTTAAGTAAACTGACAATTAGCCCTGATGATTCTGTGAATTATGAATCATTACGAAGGGATTTTTATCGTTAATAAACAATGATTTGAACTTTTCTATTTGGCATTTAGGCAACAATTGAGGGTTTAATTGCTGCTCTTTTCCTTATGCATTCTCTCTTGGAGGAAGCTACTAATCGGCAATAAGAAAAAAACTTAGTACACAAGTCTAAGGATTTTTTAATAGAAGGTTTGCCGATTTCCTGTTCAGCGTTGACCTATTATATAATTTCGGATCTCTCTCTCTCTCTCTCTCTCTCTCTCTCTCTCTCTCTCTCTCTCTCTCTCTCAAGAACTGTGGGACCTTTTTCGAACTGCACAATTTTTTGTGATGCGTAATGCGAAATGAAGGCGATTTTTCTGTCGCACACGTTCCCGCCAAATCTGCCATGATCACGTCGGTGACCCTGACCGTTGTAACGCCACATTCAGCTAAATCGATCAATGGGTCTCCTTGCTGGAAAGTGAAGAGATCGGAGATATGGGAAATTTGTGAATTACGAGTATTTACAGTTATGTTGGAAAGGAATGTATGTATACGCTGACGCTCTTTGTATATGTAGCCTATAGGTACTTTGGAGGTGTCTACATATAATATATATATATTCATTTAATATGCGTATATGTATGTGCGTATATGCATATACATAAGTGTGTGTGTATGCGTGTGCAAAAAATAATTCCAGAGTACATGCATACATGTATACATGACCAATTCAGTGGCAAATGAACCAATCTACTCCCCCTAATTACCAGACAAATCATTGTAGCGTAGCCTCCAATTAACATTAGCGATTATTGTTGGAGAACGGTTGTATCATAAAAGAGCACAATAATCGCTATGATTTCCTTAACTGCAGCCTAATTGCACTATACTGTTTTTTTCTATATTTTAATTAGCGTTCAGATGACTATCTCTTGATGGGGAAGTTGTTGTTGAAGCCATTAGATATAGAGTAAAATTATATGCAAATAAAAGATCGACTAGCATATATATATATTATATATATATATATTATATATATATACATACATAATATATATTTTACATATAGTAAGCAGTATATATATATATATATAATATTTGTATGCAATAAGCTACAAATGTCCTTTAATATCCAGTCGATTGCATATCGATTCTCATTACAAATGCCCGAGTTCGACAGTGATTTGTAAGGCCGGGATCGGTATCAACTTGTGAATTATCAATACCTCACTTGTTGGCCGAGTCGATAACGTCACGGAAATCCTGATTTCTCCTCTGTCCGCTGGCTCGAATCCACGAGAGGACGAAATTATTATCGACTAAAAACAATTCCCCTTAGGTTAACATATTTGAAAATATATTAATTCCGAGATATAATGAATTGGATATTAAAGGAGATTTGTAGCTTAATGCATGTGTGTGTATGTGTATACATACGCACACATGCATTAAGAGAGATAGAGAGAGGTGTGTGTGTGTGTGTGTGTAAAATTCTTGTGTGATTAATATGATTTGTTCTTCATAATATACATATATAGCTATATGTAGTTTGATGTAAAGGTATTGGTAAAAGTGCATGACTACAAATTGAAAGTAAACTGTATGATAAAACGCTTAGACATGACTGTGAAATTTAAGATATTTCGTGG
Organism: Macrobrachium nipponense; assembly: GCF_015104395.2. NCBI lineage: Eukaryota > Metazoa > Arthropoda > Malacostraca > Decapoda > Palaemonidae > Macrobrachium > Macrobrachium nipponense. The sequence continues at coordinate 38,271,634 of NC_087221.1, read as the reverse complement.
CTATAACTCTTGATTGAAAACATATGTTTGGTACATCGAATGTCTTCAAGATCGTACAAAATTGTTGATCCTTCTTACAAATTATACCTCTCTTGATAGCCTTTTGGTCTAAGTAGAATGTCCGTTGTTATTTCTAAACCAAAGGCGCCGGTTCGAATCCTGCCTGGGCCAGAAGCATGCATCGTCTAAAATTTCCTTTGGGTGTCAGTTATTCCGGAGGTTTAGTTTATTGGATATTGTCTATATTTCTGGATTAATATTTGTTTATATAAACTACTGTTTACATACCATAAAATACACATTCTGAAGGGCCATCTCGATTAATTGAATACATTGAGATGGTCCTTCGATAGCTTTGTTTAATCACACTATATATATATATATATATATATATATATATATATATATATATATATATATATATATTATATATATATATATGTATGTATGTATGTATATATGCACATATGTATAGATATACACGGGTATTTATACTATATATAGACAACACACCCACACATACATTATGTATATCTATATATATGTATATATATATATATATATATATATATATATATATATATATATATATATATATATATATACAGTTGATGGTAACACGTCTCATGGATGAATGAGCTGAAAATTGTGAGGAACTATTGAGGTTTTCGTCAATTATGTGGACATTAGCTAATAATGCAAAGATAACGAGACAGCCGAGATGAAATGGCCTTGATGATTGATATGATTCCGTATATAATCTTGCGTCACATCAATTCACCTGCTCTTTCTTTAAGAAATAGTATTATATTTTACAGCTACCGATGAGTGACTTTCGTTTTCCCTGGCATAATATAAAAAGTATATTTCTCTTAGCTACAGCTGGTTCCTGGTTATATTATTATTTCATTTTTATTACATTTTACTATTTTTCTCGTCTGACATACGATAGTCGCCTTTGCAGCGAGAAACCAGAAGGTCGATATTCCTTATAAGGATGATTGTGTGACTGGCAGCATTTAACAAGGCGTGAAACTTTTTTTTTTTTTTTTTTTTGGCAAAGGCGGGAGTCGGTGATATACCTTACATTAATATTTATTTATGATAGAACAAGAGAGTATAACTGGCTGTTATTAGTAATGTAACAAAGGGCTTGTTTAAAGTACAGCAGTTTTATAAATATGTTGTTATATTGGGTTGGTGATCATTTACCAAAGAGCAGTTAACATTTACCTCTGGCTACGTAAATAACTACTTATCTCGCCAGTCTGTATATAGCTATTTGATTAAGAGGATTACTGTAGCTTCGGTTGAAGACAAATAAAGAAGATTTAAGAACATCGGTATTATTTCTGATTATTCCACCAAGTACAATTGGGATATAACAGTCGGTAATCCGAGTTCTCTGAAGGGAACTTATTATTATTCTATTTTCATTATTATTATTATTATTATTAACGCACTTACTCCTGTTCTTCTTCTTCTTCTTCTTCTTCTTCTTCTTCTTCTTCTTATTATTATTATTATTATTATTATTATTATTATTATTATTATTATTAACGCACAGTTGGTTACGTAGATATCGGGAATAATGCAAGTCTTTAGTGCATTCCACAGTAATATATATTTTTTTATTTTTTCCTGCCATTTTTTAAAATTCAAATTTTATATATATATATATAATATATATAATATATATATATATATATATATAATATACACACACACACATCTATATATACATATATACATTACTGATATATAGGTGCCTATGTACCAGGATTAAATCACCTTTACCTGATTTGTATAGGTTTAAATGGACAGTGTTTTGTAATGTGATTATTCCTTTTAGCTCAGAGCAAATCTGGTAATGTTTTTGCCAATTTATGTCACTTAGAAAAAACAAAAATATCGATATTACATTTTGGGGGATGTCAGTAAACTGACGACGTGTTGCTATCCAAACTTTTTTTTTTTTTTTTTTTTTTTTTTTTTTTTTTTTTTTTAGGTTTTATAACGCGTATGGTTTTTTTTTATATATTTTAAATAAATGCGATATGTACGAGGCATCAAGTGTCTGCCAGGGTGTGTGCCCTAAAACACATATTTATGCGTGTTATTGTGTGTTTACATACATACATAAATGCATACATACATACATACATATATTAATAAATGCAATATAGCTTTAAAAAATTACGCTTTGGCTCTAGTGTATACAGACTCACATACGCATACATGTAATTACGTACATATAGATACAGTGCACACACACTTAAAATATGCGTATGTGTGTATTTATGTGTGTGTAATATATTTGGATTGCTTTGCTTACCCGTATGTGTATGCGCGTGTAAATCTGAGCAAGCACGTACCTAACCCTACGCGTATGTCTTTTTTAAGCTATTCTGCAAATGTTTATTTCATTACTCCTTTTTTGTCGGTATTTTCCCCTGGTTAAAAAAAAGGAGGGGAGCCGAGTGGGGGTGGGGTTGGGTGTGTATTAAATAAGTGTTATGAGGCTCACTTTTGGGGGCCGGAAAGGAGGATTGGGGGAATATTAATTTAGTGGTATTGAAGGCTCCACCTGCCAGGAGGAGGATTAATTTAGTGTATGAGGCTCCACTGCCGGAGGAGGATCCTTCACTTTTGTCATATCTTTTAATTTCCTGCGTCGTCGTCTCTCCTCTCTCTCTCTCTCTCTCTCTCTCTCTCTCTCTCTCTCTCTCTGTGATACTTTATTGTGTCTTATTTACCCATTGATTTTCTCTTGTTAACTCGGGAGAGTGAATTTCACACAACTCCTTTTTATTAATATAGAGAAAGGTGAGATATCCATTTGAGTGACGATAAAGCAACCAGTAGACGGAATCGCTCAACATAGTACAGTGGCAGTCTGTACTTTTTTTATTTATTTTATTATTTTTTTTATTTTTTAGTAAGAGCTGACTGTTGCTTTTTCATAAAAAGAACTGACTTAAATTTTAGTATAAAGTACTGACTTCTTTTTTTTATAGGAGGAACTGACTGTTCTTTTTTATAGGAAGAACTACTGACTTTTTGGTATAGGAAGAACTGACTGTTCTTTTTATAGGAAGAACTACTATTCTTTTTTATAAGAAGAACTGACTTTTCTTTTTTATAGGAAGAACTGACTGTTCTATTTTATAGGTAGAACTTCTGTTCTTTTTTACAGAAAGAACCGACTTTTCTTTTTTTATAGAAATAACTGAGTGTTCTTTTCATAGGAAGAACTGACTGTTCTTTCCTTTTTAGCTCTGTCACTCAGCTGTTATCTTCTCTTGTTGCTTTCGTTATGCTATCAGTCATATTTTAAATAACAGAGGCGTAACCCCAAACCGGTTCCCATGAATGAATGTTATTTTAAAAAATATATATTTAGAAAATAATTTAGTAGCTTGAATTTAATTCACAATGTTCCTTATAGTTGGTATCTAAACTTTGATTGATAGTTAATTATCAGCAACAACATTAACAGAATTAAAATTATGAATATTTATGAAAAAACGGAAGCCAAAATGAAGCCACTAACATGCATTGTTAAAGTTAGAAAGATATATGAGTATATGGTAATAACTAGTAAATAATGGTTTTCTCCCGACAATATGATTGCTATGGAGAAAAAAAGGTGACGTCTCACACCACTTGTTATTTATTCATGTTATCATAGCTATGTATCCAAACGTGTATCCATGATCGCCATTCTAAATAGTCTAATCATTTGGATGCGTGTTAAAACTGACTACATGTGCCCGGGCTCATAAATAACATATGCTAACATAAGCTCACGTTATCAATCAGGACTACACAATTCATGTTTGAAAGTGACACTGTAATTGATTTAAGTAATTGTCTGAATACACATTTCGGGCTTGGAATATGTATAAGATTGTTTATAATCATTTGGAGCAGTCTTGTATACTTATGAGGAGCAAATTAAATCCAGCATTAGAAACGGGTGTTTTAATTTCATTCTCTCTCTCTCTCTCTCTCTCTCTCTCTCTCTCTCTCTCTCTCTCCAGTTCTAGGGGACTGTGATATTAATTCAATAACTTTTCTCAGCTTTCCTCACAGCGGGATTTTCTCGAACTCATTATCCGATACATTTTTAATTAAGCACTATCTCCATTGAAGTGTCAGTGAAGAAAGGGGGCTTATACAGCTTCCTTTCTCTCAGTTTATCCAATTATCGTTAATGATGACGTGAAGGAGTCTTCACGAGGCGGAATCCTTTTTTGATTAAGGCAATTCTCCATTGACATATTTCTTTTTTTCATGGGAATTGACGATTTGGCGGGAGGATTGTTTTCCAAGGGGTATCATGTTTATGTCGCGCTGACTATTAGATTTATTCAAACCTTCCAATTTGTTGCATCAAATGATCAGTGTTTTTGGGTCTCTCTCTCTCTCTCTCTCTCTCTCTCTATGTATATATATATATATATGTGTGTGTGTGTGTGTATTGTATATACGCATGTGTATACTTGTTTGTATATGAGTATGCAAACATGTAATCTTACTATACTGTAATGGGCGTTATGTCTGTCCGTCCGTCTGTCATTCAATCACGGCCAAACGGCTGGTCTGATGGGCATGAAACTTGGCAGGATAATAGTGGGTATCCCTAAATGGGTTTATAATGGGGTTTCATCTAACCCCCCCCCCCCCACCTCCGAGGGGGTTGGGAGTGAGAAGGGATTCCCTGAAACGGAGCTATCTGGTTCTGACCATGAAACGGGGCTGGGTATTCCCTTAGACTTGGTTACTTTACGAATTTATACATAATAGTAAAAAAAAAACTAGCGAGTCACTAATATGAAGCAGCAGATGAATATGCTTTTAGTAAGGACTGGAAATCGCTAGTATGTATAATTCTGTAATGTGCGAGTCTGAGGTATATTTCAGTTTGCTGTTCTTGTAAAGCTAGCTTCAGGTTCATGAGCTGTTACACTGTCTCCTGGCCGCATACTGTAGAATCGATGTACAGGCAATAGGAATGGTGTTGATTATGTTCGGTATACAGTATAATTTAACTTCTTGAAAGCGACTGCAACGTTTTATAATGGAATCAAAGCGTATTTTCGAATATTATACTTGGAGAGTCACTGGTTTGTTTTTCCGCTACAAGGCTTCATTATGTCACCATGGCTATTTAATATTATCGTGGATGGAGCCAAGTCTCCTTTATGTGAGTGAAGTGTGGATATGGACTAGTATCTTGGATGGAGCAAAGTCTCCTTTATGTGAGTGAAGTGGTGATGTGGAAAGCAATTGAAATAAAAAATGTTTAGTGTCGAGAGGGTTTTGTTGAAGTAGTTTATATTGCAAATGAAGATGGAGTGAGAAATGTAGGGATACTCAAACGAAATCGTTAGAAGAGAGATAGATTTACAAAGTGCTCAATAGACTTTATGATGATATGAAAGGTACATTGGAAAGGAAGGACCAATAAGATGTTTCTTGTTGTGGAAGTTTCGTGCACAGAGGCTTATCCATAATTCAAAGATTGAAGGTATAAGTTTGGCATTGACTATTGTGTCCAGCTTGATGTGTATGAAGCCACTGTTGAAATTTGAGTTTACATTTTATTTTATTTTTGTAAACTTATTCTTAGTATCTTTACGAACTACTTCGGGTATTCCCCCTTCAGGGGCATATTCTCGACTCCTAAAAACGTGCGTTCAGGTTGAAAGGTGAGGGGGACAGCGTTAAAAGTACAGTCTGCATGTAGGGCAACTGAATATCATAGACCATTTCTTTCAGCTAATTTTTTTTCTGTGGGGGGCGGGTTGAGTAGGGGGGGGGGGGGGGGGGGGAGTGGGTCAGAAGTTCTGTATTTTGAAGGGTGCTACAAGTTGTATTCTTCAGTTTCTTCATTTTTAAAGGGTGAGAAGTTACATTTAGAAGTTATATTTTGAAGGGGGGGGAGGGGGGGCTTGAGAAGTTAGAGATTTCGTTGAGGTAGGAAGTTCCTTTTTGAAGGAAATTTGGAAGAATTATTTTAGTATTTATATATATATATATATATATATATATATATATATATATATGTGTGTGTGTGTGTGTGTGTGTGTGTGTGTGTGTGTGTGTGTATATATAGTTTGTTTATGATATATGTAAATTTGCGTATACTGTATATACAGAAATATGTTATAATTTTGTAACTATATTTGTATATACGTATTTACATATATATACATACATAATCTAAAACGAAAAATCTAACCCTCATGCCGAAAGGGAAGCACGAAATCTATAATGGGTTTTTGTATTTTTTTTTTTTACATGGGAAAAGGGGTCGAATGTCCCCCCACCCAACCTTATTTTCCTTAATGTTACCGAGGTTCCAACTTCGGTACAGAGTCTCAAAAGAAAAAAAAAGTATAAATAGATATACAATTCGGTCGTAGTTTTTCCACTCATAGATTTACATGTATTGACTAAACGGTCATCGCCCTCTGTTCGTACATCCAGGAATATGCAATCACGCCTCTCCATGGCAGTAGGAAATAATACGCAACATTATCCAGTTCCTCGAACGTTACCTCGTCTTGCCGATGCCGGTGGGCGTGTATGTGTGTGTGTGTGTGTGTGTGTGTGCGTACTGCATGTTGTTTCAGGCAAATCTCAAAAGAAGACTTCACAGATGCTTGAACGCCGAAGCGCTGGAGTTCGGTTAAAACCATCGGCTCGGGATGATGGTGTGTTCAATTATGCAGGCGGGCGGCTTCTCCGGAACGCCTCGAATTCGTCGGAAGGAGGAGGATTCTAAGTTAATTCCTATTTCCAAGTCGCGTTTGTTTTCCGCCGTTCTGTTTGGCTGCTGTTTAATTGATCGCGTCGGAGATTGGCAATCTTATTTATTTGGGTTATTTTCCACTAAGGTGGATATGCAGTTGATTACGCTTTCCATGAACTTGTATAATTCAATATTACCATTGGTTGAAGTCGAATATTTTATGATGATACCTGCTGATGCAAATTCCCCTTAGGGGGAATATAAAGCTGCTGGCGGTACTTTGGTTTTAAGGGGAATATAAAGCTGCTGGTGGTACTTTGGTTTTAAAGGGAAATATAAAGCTGCTAACGGTATTTTGGTTTTTAGCGGGACTATAAATCTGCTGACATTACTTTGGTTAGGGGGAATATAAAACTCCTGACGGTACGGTTTTTAGAGGGAATATAAAGCTGCTGGCGGTACTTTGGTTTTTAGGGGAATATAAAACTGCTGAAGGTACCTTGGTTTTTAGGGGGAATATAAAGCTGCTTACGGTACTTTGGTTTTTAGGTGGAATATAAAGCTGCCGGTGGTACTTTGGTTTTTAGGGGGAATATAAAGCTGCTGACGGAACTTTGGTTTTTAAGGGGATTATAAAGCTGCTGACGGAACTTTTTGGTTTTAAGGGGGAATATAAAGCTGCTGACGGTAGTTTTGTTTTAAGGGGGAATATAAAGCTGCTGAAGGTACCTTGGTTTTTAACGTGGTGCCAATGAAGACAGACATACCCAGGAAATATATATTGGTAACCACCTAGCCAATAAAAGCCAAGTTTCCGTCGAACGTTCATTGGCTTCTTAATAGAATCGTAAGAATATGCAGGCTGTTACTCAAAGTATATTTCAGGGTATTAATTGGCGATGTTTTTGAATGAAATTATTCATCCATGCCATCTATAAACACCATATCGTTGTAGTAAAATATACGTATTGCATTGAAGGCAGCGTCCTTTCCTAAGGTGATACACCAATTAAATTGATAAACGCTTTAATATGATGCATTTTCCGTCGATGGCAAGCGTCCAATAGGGAGCTGATACAAGAAATAAGTAACCCATTTCAAATAAAAAGATTATTTTGTTTAAATAAAGATATCTTTCGGGCCCCAGCTGACACATAAACGAATTAAAGCCGACCTAACTAGACATTCTCTTCGAAGCCCAAAAAACAAATTAGGCCTCTTTAAATAAAAGATACCTGTGTCCTGTCGATGACACCTTCCAATCCCCTGTCCTACCTCAGAAGTTGCCTCGGAATGCAGAAATAGAGCTGAAGCCGGGGGCCTCTGGAATTTGAATAATGTCGGCTCTAAATCAAAGGATAACCCACCATTAACGACCCCTCCCCCCTCAAGGAGCGGTAAGGAGTGTGGTCGTGGTGTCCTTAGGGGGTTTTGGTCAGCGGGGCTCGGATGGAAATCACTTTTGCTCTCTGGGTATTTATATCCTTCATTCATCGTCGTATCTAGATTGAATGCCCACTCCGGCGGCCGCGGCCTTATCATCTTTTATGGCGCCGTAAATTGGCCTCGACGTTATCGTCGTCAGGTGAAACGGCGATTTCTCGTATGTGGTCGTCATTGAGTGCAAGCACAGGCACAGAGAGAGAGAGAGAGAGAGAGAGAGGAGAGAGAGAGAGAGAGAGAGAGATATTTGGATTTGTCGTGGCTTGGGTGAATGTCATGTGGGATACAGAGACAGTCGGAACGAAAGAGAGGGAAGTGAATTTCAAGAGAGAGAGAGAGAGAGAGAGAGAGAAGAGAGAGAGAGAGGGAGTGGGGGGGAGGGATTTGTCGTGCTAAGGTGAATGCCATGGGATACAGAGACAGGCGGAACGAAAGAGAAGGCAGTGAATTTCAAGAGAGAGACACACACAAGAGAGAGAGAGAGAGAGAGAGAGAGAGAGAGAGAGATTTGTCGTGACATGGGGGTGAATGTCATGGGGTACAGAGAAAGACGGAACGAAAGAGAGGAAAGTGGATTTTGAGAGAGAGAGAGAGAGAGAGAGAGAGAGAGAGAGAGAGAGAGAGAGAGAGATTTGTCGTGGCTTGGGTGAATGTCATGGGATACAGAGACAGACGGAACGAAAGAGAGGGAAATGAATTTCAAGGGAGAGAGAGATTTGTCGTGCCATGGGTAAATGTCATGGGATACAAAGAAAGACAGACAAAAAGAGAGATGAGTGAATTTCAGTTAAATAATTTGTACATTCACTACAGAGAGGAAGACAGGAATATTAGGTGCATAAGTATTCATAATAAGTATGCGACAAAGAGAGAGAATTCTATGAGTTTCAAGTAACATGGCATCTCTTACAGAGAGAGAGACAAAGAGGGAGGAGTAAATTCTCAGTCAATAAATATGTTTAAGTGTTCTTCGCCAGGTTGTCTCGATGTTTCAGGTCAAGAAGAATACACGAATAATTGCAAAATTGTTTTTAGTTTTTAGTGCGATTTTCTGTCATCCTAGTTCCATCTGTATCCTAATTTCTTTCAAGTGCACATCGAGAGACTTGTTTTTTTAATACATTAAGAGTTAAAGAAAATAATTTGATAATTCTTTTTCTGAATAGATATCCCACTTGATTTTTAATATGTACAAAGTCTCTTTCACTTCAGTCTCCTCATTTTATTTTTTTTTCTACTTTCCATGTAGGATAAATTCCCCACAAATTCAAATATCCTTAAGTGAAGAACTAAAACTGAGCAAAGATAGAAAAGAATGATATATAAAAATAAAGAAAAAATCAAACAAAGCTAAAGATGCACTTGAAAGAGAAATTGCGAACTGAGAAAAATAAAGCAAATAACGTAACAAAAACGTAATGACACTGAAGTAGTGGCGAGATAGGTTCAGGGGAAACGTTTCTTGGTACGTTGAAACTTGTCAGAAAAAACGTTTGCAGAAAACAGGCCAATTAATGTAAATTTTTTCCTCTTCTTCTTCTTTTTCTTGTAGCTCGGCCTGACCTCATTAAGGAACCTGCTGCTTTTAAAGGTTGTGAATGGATGGGCCTCTCCAGAGCTGGTTAATAGTCGAGAGAATGGAGTGCTCTAAGGAGTATCTCGTGCGGAATTATAGAGTTGTTTGCGCCGCTCTCTCTCTCTCTCTCTCTCTCTCTCTCTCTCTCTCTCTCTCTCTCTCTCTCTCTGTATCGTATTAACTTGATAGTCTCCTTCAAGGCGGAGTCGTGATTTTAACTTCATTACAAAGTTTGTTTTATGTGTGCATTCGTAGATATATATATATATATATATATATATATATATATATATATATATATATATATATATATATATATATATATATTATATATATCCTGTTTACTTGGCTGGTTTTCGGATCTCATTGACGCTCACAAATGTCCCCTTATTAGCAGCCTTATTTTGGGTAATTTCAGTCCTTCCATCATGTGGATTTTTACTACCAATGTAAAGAGACTTTCGAAGAAGGTAGTTCTACTGTGGCTATATCCCGTCTGTGCGATTTCATTCCCCCAACCCTCTCCCCCCCCCTGTTTTTTTTTACACGAAAATCTTATTTTTTGTGGGCCTACGTGTACTTGCGCGCTCATCTTTAAAATGAAATATCTAGACTTTTCGTGTTACCTATTTTTTTTCTTCTTCCCTGAACAGCAAAATATGCCATTTCCTTTTACACTTCCGTTTAAAATTTTTTTTTTTTTTTTATTATTTTTTACAGTGTTATGCATTCCTTTCTCTAAAGCTCAACCTTCCACCCTAAACTTACCTCCCTCCTCCTCCTCCTCCTCCTCCTCCTCCTCCTCCTCCTCCTCCTCCTCCTCCTCCGCCTCCTCCTCCCTTCCTTCCTCCTCTTCCTCCTCCTCCTCCGCCTTCCTCCTCCTCCTCCTCTTCCCCTCCTCTTCCTCTTCTCCTACTCTTCCTCGATCCTCCTCTTCCTCCTCCTCTTCCTCTTCTTCTTCCTCATCCTCATCCTCTTCACCGGAAGATTAGATTACTTCCTGTCGCCATCTGGTTTCCTTCCCTGCAATGGCAATTTTACCAGTAAATTAGGAACCACCCACGATTACATATATTCAATTTCGGGGGTCCAGGTCATCGTAATTTTAACGGATTCTGGGAAATGTTAATCGGCTCATTTTAGTCGGTATTGTTTTGCTGCCTTAACCTTTGCCAGTGTGGATAGGCTTGGATTTTGGGTGTGCTTGCTGTTTGATGATGCTGCTTGGTTGTGTTAAAGTTGATTTATCTGAGTAACTCTCTCTCTCTCTCTCTCTCTCTCTCTCTCTCTCTCTCTCTCTCTCTCTCTCTCTCTATTAATTTTATCTCTCAGGCCATTTTCTTAGATCTCCTTGTTCTAGATGGTCTTTGTTCAGTTGTATAATTATGAATAAAAATGTTGGTCTCTCTCTCTCTCTCTCTCTCTCTCTCTCTGCCCTGTTGCACATCGGTAACATACAAAATGAGAGACATTCTATAAAATCCTCCTTCCTTTTTTATGTAAGTAGTGAACTAGTTACCTAGTCGTGGGTCGAATAAATGGTATGGAAAAGAGAGAGAGAGGGAGAGGAGAGAGAGAGAGAGAGAGAGAGAGAGAGAGAGAGGAGAGAGAGAGAGAGGGCAAAAAAAAAATTTTTTTTTTTTTTTTTTTTTTGCATCATGGTCTGCGCTACAATCCGTGCACCATATTACATGTCACAGAATGTATAGTGCATAGGTGCTGTAGATGGTTAATATAATAGAAAGCAAATGTATCATCAAGATATTACCGAACGGTCTTCTTCCGCTTGTCAAATTTCATTGCTTTTATTGGCCGGTGCCTCCGACAGTGCCTTCGGGGGTAATGGAATCAAAACAGGTTTCGAGAATGCAAAGAAAACACGAGCGGTGCCTTCCGGAGGAGAGGGGGGGGGGGGAGAGATAGAGAGAGAGAGAGAGAGAGAGAGAGAGAGATAGGTCGTTTTGAAACCCTGTGGGGAGGGGGCGCTGGGGGTTGGGGCGGGGTTGCCAAACGAATTTTGGACAGCACGGGAACTTTGGCCCGGGTCTGTCGCCCGGTGAATGTGGGGGGGGGGGGGGGGTGTGAAACTTTCTGTAGTGGTGGTGTGCAGATGTCATGAATAAGAAGGAATTGAAGAGGACTCATTCTTGTTTTGTTTTTTTGTTTTTTGGGGGGGGGGGGGTGGGGGGGGGGGGGGTGCTAAACGAAGAGGGGAAATATAAGTATGTATGTTTATAGACTTTATACATATGTATACATCTCTCTCTCTATAAATACATACACATATCTGTGTGTGTATATATATATATATATATATATATATATATATATATATATATATATATATATATATAGAGAGAGAGAGAGAGAGAGAGAGAGAGAGAGAGAGAGAGAGAGAGAGAGAGAGAGAGAGAGAGAGAGAAAGCCCCCATTGTCTATAAATATATATATATATATATATATTATATATATATATATATATATATATATATATATGATATATATACACACATATATATACGTTTAATATCCACACAAGAAAAAAAGACTTGCAACAACCATCTGGAGTTCTTTACCTGGCAAACTTGCCCATAAAATATCACTGCAAGAGAGCGTTAAATTTTTCTCGCGGATTACACGACAGTAAACTATTGGCCAAGTTTGGTCATCTTACAGGTCCCGGGGGACGTGTTTGAGGTGTTTGTTTGTTTGTTTGTCGACAAAGTCTTCTCGGCAAATGTAGTGGTGTATTTGTTATTTGAAAGTGTTTGTGTTCGTTTCTTGGGAGTCTTCGATGTTTTTTTTTTTCTTGTACTCCAAGTTTATTTTATACTTTTAGATTGTGGAGATTGCCACAAAATCCGTATTTTTTTTAATACGGGACTGTTGTAAAATTCGTATCTCTGTGTTTGCTCTTATTTTGTCTCTTGTTTATGTTCTATACATAAGAGCCAAGTTGACGCCAGTTTCATTCAATATTCTCCACCTGGTGTTTTGAAAATGACAGAATAATGTTTTCCTTACAATTCAAAGAGACTAAGTATGTGCAGTGTGGTGAATATAAATTCATAAACCCCCAAAAAATACTCAAGTGATAAACTGGGTAATAGTGAAATTGTACGATTTTCATTTTTTTAATGTAATTAATCTTCACGGATGTGGTCTTATGGTGCCATTATAGCGGTAGGTTTTGTTTTACTTTTGGAATTAATGCTGTGAAAAAAATAATGATTTTCCAGTACTAATGTGATTAACGACTACCCCACACGGAGAGATGGTCCTTCACTGTGTGATATTGTGTTATGAATACAGTTTTACCTGCTAATTTTTCCGTTGTTAGCACCATATCGTTGTCCGTGCGTGGAATAAATCAGGAGACGTTTATAGATAGCATACGCAGTGTGGTTCCTTACTTTTTGCCTTCGAACGAAGAAATCACATAACCTCATATTACTAGCTTTGAATGACGTCTCAGAAATCACATAATCTCATATTAACAGCTTTGAATGACATTAGATTCCCGCTGTAGAGTGTTACAGTAAAACTTCCCAAAAAAAGGTTGGAAATGTCATGATGACTTAAAATCCTTTTTTTACCTCTTCTCTCAACAGATGGCGCCACCCAGAGACCACAAGTTCTCGCTCTTCAGAACTTACTGGTTGGTCTGGGCTGTCCTCTTCCAAGCTGCCGTCCATGTGGATTGCCCCAGGGGATTCACAGCAAGGTAGGCTCGGGATTTATTAGGATTTCAACTGTTTTTAATATTTTGTTTATATTTTTTTGTATGCTGTGCATGGCTATATCATTGTCAGCAGCAGGAGTATGTAGCAGTGGTATAAGACAAGTCGAACATACCTGAGGATTTATAGCAAGGTAGGCTCAAGATTTATCAGGATTTCGAGTTTTTAGTGTTTTTTGTATATGTTTTCGTCATAGTATGCTGTGCATGACTATATCATTGTCAGCAGCAGGATTATATAGTAGTACTATAGGACGAGTCGAAGAGGCCTAGGACTTACCAACCACCCACCTCCCTCCACAAAAACCAACAGTAAGTTCCAAGGGTCAGGTCGTGAATGCGATTAATGTAACCCCCCACCATACCTGTAAAACGTTAAAACGCTTTACATTCGCGGTTTATGCGCGCGTCGCCATCAGCATGCAGTAAATCCCGAAGACATGATCCGAGCAGCCTCTGGTGGGTAATGCAGATTTAAGCCAGAAGCGCAAATGGTTTGCCGTTCACATTTGCATATTTCAATAGCGGCGGAAGAAGTGATTCTCCATTTTTATGGGGTGAACGAAAACTGTGGGGGGTTTAACTGCTTGTGGGAAGCACTTGCGTGCTGCTTGCCGTGTTAAGTAGAGATAGGTTTTAGGTTTTGAAGAACATAAAAGACTCATGACTGAAAAATTTTGAGTCTCTATATTTAAAATAATAATAACGTATTGATGTCAAAATGGCCTTTAGACTGAAACCAGGAACATTAATAATGGAAAATTTCGATTTATTACCAAATATAGGTTTTGGTTTCCAGAAAAAAAACTCGTGAACTAAAAAAAATCCGAATCTTTTTAAATCTGAAATAATAATTATTAATGCTGAAATGGCTAGACCCTCAGACTGAAACCAGAAAAATTAGTCATCATATTAAATTATGATTTATTGCCAAATAGGTTTTAGGTTTTAAGAACAGAAAAAAAACTCATGATTAAATATCCGAATCTTTAAATATAAAGTAATAATTATTGATGCTTAAATGGCTACGCCCTTAAACTGAAACCAGAATAATTGCTAATCCTAAATTTTGGTTTATTACCAAATTTTCCAGTCCTGTCCAATCGAAATTTAGTTGTTGCTAAGAAAGGGTAAATGACCTTTTTTTTGTTGTGACGCCAATTTGATATTTAATGTTTTTCTCAAGTCCTTTATGTTCGTAGAGATATTTCAGTTAGTGTAGTCTTCCGAGAAGTAAGCTGCAGCCATAAACTTTATATTGAAAAATGGTAAAAAAAAAAAAAATACTTTCAAGAAATAAAAACTGATCAAGAGAGCACTTCTGAATATCCAGAGAAATGCGACACTAAAACCATTTTTGTCTCCCATGTTAAGTAAACACACACACACACTTACACACACACACACACACACACACACACACACACACACACACACACACACCTACACACCTTCCTGAAAGCTTAAAGTTGCATATAAAAATTTCGTCTCTTTCATAGTCTTTTTTTTTTTTGAGGGGGGCGGGGGGAATCTCAGATAATATGGAAATCAGTACAAATGTTGCATCCGGCTTGAGAGCTCTGTTAATGGAACTTAAGGGACTTTTGTCATTGTGGATATTAGGAAAGCAGTTGCTTCTCTCTCTCTCTCCCTCTCCCTCTCTCTCTGCCATGTTTCCGGGGAATGGAAAATGAACATTCAGTAGGATATATCATATATTATATTTGTATGGTTTAAGGAATTAAAAAGTTGAGTTTTTACTCGTGTAATAACTAATATTTGACTATAATGATAATGAGGATGATGATGATGATGATGATGATGATAATTATTATTAATATTATTATTAGTATTATTATTATTATTATTTTGTTGAAAATAACGGCAGTTTTCAACGAATTAATCTTACAAAGGGTCTTTTCAATGCTTCTGATAATTCGTTTTTCTGACTCAGCCAGGTTGTTGAGTAGAATTCCAATATTCATATTTGTCAAAAATATTCTATCAAAAATATGTAATAAAATATTTTTGACAATGACGCATAATATTGGAATCCTACTCAACAACCTAGCTGAATCAGAAAAACGAATTATCAGAATATTTTAATAGACCCTGTATAAGATTAATTCGTTGAAAAACTGCCATTAATTTCAACAAAACATGTATCAAAGAATATCTGCTCCCACCATATTATTATTATTATTATTATTATTATTATTATTATTGTACTTAGGAAGCAGACCCTCTCTCAAGCATACTTTATTAAAAGTAATGGCTACTTCAGCAGCGTTACACTGTAGAGATTCTTCTCTATTTTGCGAATAGCGGCTTTTTCAGTGCTACTTAAACAGGCTAGTAGAGCGCCTATAGAGGTCATGGTAAATAATAACTTTGATGACTATGGTATCATAGTTTATCTGTAAAATTCAAATATATACACCTATTTTGACCCTGTATTTTACCATGACCTCTATAGGCGCTCTACTAGCCTGTTTAAGTAGCACTGAAAAAGCCGCTATTCGCAAAATAGAGAAGAATCTCTACAAGTGTAACGCTGCTGAAGTAGCCATTACTTGTAATAAAGTATATTATTATTTTATTATTATTATTATTATTATTATTATTATTATTATTATTATTATTATTATTATTATTATTATTATTATTATTATTATTTAAGATGAACCCTGTTCATATGGAACGAACCCACCACAAGGGCCATTGGTTTGAAATTCAAACTTACCAATTATAAGGTGTCATTTGGAAAAGTAGCAGAAGGTAACATGAAATACAGAAATTCTAGATCAGGTAAGAAAAGAAAAATAAATTTAAAAAATTAATAAATAGATAAAAACGTAGGTAAATTCTAAAATACTTTATTTTTCAAAGATAAATAGATAAGACGTAATTAAATAGACAATGCAGCCAAAACAGGCTTCATTTTTTTTTTTTTTTTTTTTTTTTTTGTATAGCCTGATTGTTTATTCTGACATTCCCTTTCCAATGACTGATTTGAATTACACGGAAGACCTTTCGTTATTATTATTGTCGATATTACTTTTCTTGTCCCTGTTGTCAAGTGCCGGTAGAGATAACCAATTTCTTGTTATAACTTGCACATTTTGACCGAGTAAGAAAATCTTAGTGCATTTTACTATCACTTCTAGTAGTGCCGAGATAAACCGCTATTACTTACCACTACGATATTTAAGAAGATCCCCTTCTTCCCCACTTGAAAATGGCCAGCCATCAGACCATCGAGGCGCGACGCCATTCTACAGTAATCCAATCAGTCATTCACCAGTATGTCATCGGCTTTCGAGAACGTGACGAGGGGCGGCGATCTCTCCACGTCCCCCAGCTCAGAAACTTAATTTTGCCGAGCTCTTCACGTTCGAATTCATTTGTGATTGATTGTCAGCGTAGAACCAAGCATTTTCGACACTGAATTGGTAATCCGGCCTCCCTAGTTTATTAATGGTCATGAATATGGAAGCGCTGGGTGAGGAATAAGGAAGGGTTAAGCTGCCGCTGCTGCTGGCGCGTTTTATCCAGCGACTCCTTCTGCTGATCATTGCCGGATGGGATGGATAGTATCTCATGCTAGGTTTTGACAATGGCTATATTTTTCATTCGATTACTGAGGAAAATATACACTCGTTAGGCATTGCAAACGCTGTTATCATACGTAATAGTCTTTTTAGTTATTATTTGTTTATTTATTTATATTTTTTTTACAACACTGAATGACTGTCGGCCTCAACGCCATGCCTTTGGTGCCAAATATTTCTGCGTTCATCAGCCATTCAAGTAAAAATCTGGAAAAATGAACTGTAGTGGTTTGATAAAGATTTTATTTGATTATAGTACAAGTTTATTGTGCATGAACGAGAAATTGAAGAATCGTTTTATAGTGCCACGGTGCTTATCAATTTATTATTTCGTTGAGGAACAATGGAAGTATATATGCCTCTCTTTCAAGACAAAGGAAGTTTGGACACAAAAGTAGCTTGCGTACAATGAAGGAGGAATGAGCCAATATTAAAGTTATTGTTTCACGACTCAGTACAAAGAAAAATACTCGCGAAAGCGAAACCACGAAACGGAGGACAGAGTTTACGAAGGAGAATCGTTTGTAGAGGATCAGCTGCGAGATAAGTGGGAGAGCAACAAACGAGAAATATCAGAGAGAGAGAGAGAGAGAGAGAGAGAGAGAGAGAGAGAGAGAGAGAGAGAGAGAGAGAGAGAGTGAAGAGGTTAATGGCCTGCGTTTAAGAGATGAGGGCTAATGAGAGGTTTTTTAGGAAACCTGAACAAGAAGTTCGAAGCAAAAAGGGAAGATGCTGTGGAGTGGAAGCAATTCGAGGAAGGGAAATATCAGGCGAAAAGTTTTCTTGTAAAATGAATTTCGAAATTGTCCCGTAAGAGTGCGCCGCTCTGTCGATGCTAGGAGTGTTTAAAAAAAGTGATAAATTATCAGTAATTCGTAGATTTGATCATTGATAGAAACAATGTAACTTAATATATCTTCATTTTAGCAATTCCCTTCGATATAATCACTGGAATTGCCTTTGTAATGAGGTTAGGTCATATTACGTCATGCGTGACTGACTTCTTTCCGTAAGCTATACTATTTCGAAGTAAGGGGAAACGAAGCAAATGCCTCACTTCTGCGAATAGGTGGCAAAAAGGCAAGTTTTGAGAATCGTATGAACATTATTTTGGTCATCGTACCTCGAAAGGTGTTCAGGAAGGAACGGGTAAAGGTGTGACTGGTGGCGGGAGATACAGAGAACAGTGGTCCTTCGGAAAAGGGAAATTATAATATGAATGAAGTGTTGATTATGAGAAATCAATCAAAAGGTTCATTACGCTAAAGAAATATAAAAGGGGTCAGGTTATGAAAGTGGGAATTTACGAAAGAAGGATGAGAAGAGAGTACAAAAAGAATCGCATGGCTTAGTTGTGAGTTATATAACTGTTGTCTGAAAGGTACAAGAATAATGGATGATATATGTATGCTGGTGCTTCATAAGCCACGCTGAAAATGGTAGAGCCTGATTGAAAGAAATATGTCGGGAGTGTGTTATGACTGGCGCAGGATTAAACGTGATTCGTAGCTTTGGTAATGAAAGTCATGCTATAGTAGATTCACATCAACCGTGCATTTGATGTCTATGCCAGTCCCTTACGACGTTCCTGATTGGCTGCTGATGGGTGGTTCTAGGTTCCACCTCTCCTGAGGGATACGTCTTTCAAAAGTATCTCTCAGGAGAGGTGGAACATATACATCCTGCCTATGTGAACTCTCGAGAGAGACTAAGAGTTTCCAGCCCTGTGATTGGCTTATCAACAGCCAATCAGGAGCGTCGTAAGGGACTGGCTTAGGCATCAAATGCACGGTTGATGTGAATCTACTATAGTAAGAGCACTGGCCAGGAATCAAGATGCTAAGTCTTCTTTTATGTTTTCTTTATGATAATCTGAGGGGTAATTTAGGACAGACAAAAAGCATGAATGAAAGATTCTGTCATTAGAGAATTACTGAAGCTTACCACTGATAGTGAGAGTATACGGGAAAAAAAAATTACGGACAAAAAAGTACAAAAGAAAGACGACAGAAAATACTAACAGAATTGAGAAGGGCTTTAGAAATTGAATGGATCTGGTCTGTCATAAAATGAAGATTATTATGAATAATGGAAGACTGGAGCTGACGTGTATAGCGACGGTACAAATTTTATAAAGGGCTGCGGGGGATGACGGAAGGGGAACAGCAGGAGGTTTGTAGGAGACGAATCTCAATTAATTTGCAACTCTAGATTGCAGGAAGGAAGGAACTGCTCTGCCGAGTCTTTGTTGGATATTTCTAAATAACGAATTACTAAATAGAACCCAGTAGCTGCTTACCTTTGAAATGAGAGTAATTTGAAGCCAGGAAAAAAATAGTGTTCCAAAACAATTGGAGTAGTTTACTCTTTCCAACAGAATGTAAGTATATTTTGAATATATATATATATATTATATATATATATATATATATATATATATAGTATATATATATGTATATTTATATATAATTATATTATATAATATTAATATAATACTATATATTATATATTTGTATAATATATTCTAAAATATATATTATAATATATATAAATAATATATATATATATATATTCAAAATGATACTTACATTCTGTTGGAAAGCGTAAACCTACTCCAATTGGTTCAATTGTTTTGGAACATTATTTTTTCCTGGTTTCAAATTACTCTCATTTCAAAGGTAAGCAGCTACTGGGTTCTATTTATATCTCATATATTAAATTAATATATAATTCTATATATATTTATATATATATATATATATATATATATATATATTATATATATATTATATATATATAACAATAGAAGTAAGAATATTTGACATGTATATACCAATAGAAGTATATTTTTAATATGTAGACACTTTTTTATATAAATGTACTTTACCGATGGAAATAAGTATATTTTCTACATGTAAATTCCAATGGAGGTAAGTTTATTTTAATATATATTTGCCAATGTAAGGAACATAACAAGATGAAGGTACTTTATATTACCCTAATACGATTTTGTGTGTGTTAGGAAGTTTGAATCAATGATAAAGATATCAATATCACAAACATACCGTTTGTACTTTTGATCTAATTGAACGCATCTTACAAATACCGTAGATTTGCATGGAAGCACGTATGTGAATTTAGACGATATCTCATCCATATTATTCTCAAATGTTCTCATCTCCTGCCTTCAATATATTTCCATCCTCGTTTAAATTTACACATTTCACTAAGATTCTCAAATGTTCTTATTTCCTGCCTTCAATATATTACCATCCTCGTTTAAATGTACACTTTACATCCAGATTATCAAATGTTTTTATCTCCTGCCTTAAATATATTTCCCTCGATGAAATTTATACATTTCACCCATATTCTTAAATATTGGTGTCTCCTGTCATAAATATATTTCCCTCGTTGAAATTTACACATTTCACCCAGATTCTCAAATGTTTTTATCTCCTGCCTCAAATATATTTCCATCACTGAAATTTAAACATTTCACTCGTATTCTCAAATGTTTTTATCTCCTGCCTTAAATATATTTCCATTGCTGAAATTTAAACATTTCACTCGTATTCTCAAATGTTTTTATCTCCTGCCTTAAATATATTTCCATTGCTGAAATTTAAACATTTCACTCGTATTCTCAAATGTTTTCATCTCCTGCCTTAAATATATTTCCATCGCTGAAATTCATACATTTTGCCCAGACCCAGATTCGTGAATATTGGTATCTCCTGTCTCAATTATATTTCCTCGGTGAAATATACACATTTCACCCAGATTCTGAAATGTTGGTATCCCCTGCCTTAAATATATTTCCGTCGTTGAAACATATTTCACCCAGATTCGGAAATGTTTTTATCCCCTGCCTTAAATATATTTCACTCGGTGAAATTTATACATTTCACACAAATTCTGAAATGTTGGTATCTCCTACCTTAAATATATTTCCATCCTCGATGAAATTTACACATTTCACCCAGATTCTCAAATGTTTTTAACTCCTGCCTTAAATATATTTCTCTCGTTGAAATTTACACATTTCACCCAGATTCTGAAATGTTGGTATCCCGTGCATTAAATATATTTCCCTTGTTGAAACATATTTCACCCAGATTCTGAAATGTTTTTATCCCCTGCCTTAAATATATTTCCCTCGTTGAAACATATTTCACCCAGATTCTGAAATGTTGGCATCCCCTGCCTTAAATATATTTCCCTCGTTGAAACATATTTCACCAAATTCTGAAATGTTGGTATCCCCTGCCATAAATATATTCGCCCTCCTCTCTTTTTCTTTCAGGTTTATGGCCAACATGTGGGCCATGTTCGCCGTAGTGTTTTTGGCCATCTACACTGCCAACCTGGCTGCCTTCATGATCACGCGCGAAGAGTTCCACGATTTCTCTGGCATTAACGATACCCGGG
>NC_087221.1:38182574-38245074 GCF_015104395.2 Macrobrachium nipponense | reverse complement strand
GATTATATTGCTAACGCGCATTCTAAGGTAGGTTATATGTTTTCTATCCTGGCAAATAAGTAAGGTTTTAATTGAAGGAAAACAATAAAAAGTAGATGCATTGCGCCTTTATCGAGATAAGCAGTAAAATACGTATCAGGAAGTTATTCAAATGTGGTGGGACGTACCCAGGTCGATATATTAACGGGAGAAAGTAATATGGGGCAAAATTAGATAGTTGCATATACGTGTTTACTCCTTACAATCCTGACGCAGACGTAAAGTAAAAAAAAAAAAAATGAAAATCTATCGAATGGGTTACGTCGGTTATGTGATTCGATGTGAAATTTATGAGCTCTCGGCCCCTTTGATGTGAATGTGAACTTGGGAGGGAAAGTTTAAAGTGCTCAACTAATGGAGTTTTCAAGTTTGGTTTAGCAGTCTTCCGGAAACATAATCGAATACGTGGCCTGGGTGCTGGGACCGGCCAAACTCTGGCCTGCCAACCGTTATGGCCTGTCATGCCGAATGTGACAGATAGAGATAAAGTTTTTTTTTCTTTCTATCTTTCTTTCTTTCTTTTTTTTGAGATGGTTCGGTACTTTGAAATTTTATAAAAGTGCTTTTGGATTTTAAACGTTGTTTAGAACGGCTGTGTGTAAATGTGTGTGTGTCTGTAGGTATGTATATAGTGTGTGTATGTATGTATATATATATATATATATATATATATATATATATATATATATATATATATATATAGATATATATATAGAATAACTTGATCACGAAATATATAAAACGTGGTGCTATGTTCTCGTCTTTTCATTTACCTCCGTGGCATAACCTTTATATTATATATATATATATATATATATATATATATATATATATATATATATACACGCACACATATACATATATGTGTGCATTCTAAGTGTATTGATGTGAGCTTCCATGTAACGAAGTTAATCCAGTGTAATTATACCTTCAGAAATGCGGTCATCCACCACAATAATTAACCATCGCTCCCTGAATATTTCAAAACTTCCTTTACCAAATACAAAATGTAATTATCGTAATTGCAATTACGGCATGAACTGTTGAGCGTAATCCCAACTTCTCAACAACCCCGCATATAATATCAGGCCATTTCGCTGTGTACTTGGTCTGAAATAGGATCCCGTCTGTCCAAATGCTTAGTATTTGAAAGTCTACATGAGCCGATTCAAATTTGTTTGTGCTGATCAAGCAATACACACACAGGCAAGTGGTCGCTTTCATTTTGCACTCTCGTATGTTACCTCGTTTTCCTCAAATGAAGATTCTTGAGAAAATTACAGGTTTAAATGGACTGTTGGTGTTTAAACGGTATGAGGTTACAGGATAGAAAGCCATCAGAGCATATCTGTTTGCAGTCAGTGTTTGTATTTGTATAATACTAATTTACCCCCTATCTGGAAATCATATGTATGGTTAACATTTTACCACCTGCATTTGAAGATGAAGGTGTCTTTATTACAGTGTATTACTTCCGAAGTTGAAATGTGCTGAGATTTTTTTGCTGTAACCATCATGAAACATTTAGCTTTGTAATATATTTTATAGTTTACACAGTTCATGAATTCATCATGAAAAATGACTGAAATTTGTTACAGACATTTAGATTTTGTAATGGAGCAAGTTTAGTTTTGTATTATATTTTATATTTGACATTGATCATGAATTTGTCGTGAAAAATAACACTCTGGATCTGGTGCATTCCTTAATGGGTTACAATGAGAAGTTAAATCGACCACGGGCGAGAAGACTAAACAAGCAGAGTTTATGGTATTTAAATATATGAGAAATATACTAAAAATGGCTTGCAAATTTTTAAATGGTAATCAATTCTTAGACTAGTATATTTATTATTATTATTATTGTCGTTGTTGTTGTTGTTGACAACGTTAAATTGTTTTTCTCGGACATTTCTGTAACTTTGGAAGAAAAAGTTTGAGCATAAAAAATGGGAATATATCGAAGTAAAAAAATACGGATATAGAAAATGGGAACATTTTAAATAAAAAATATGGTCATAGAAAACGGGAATATTTCGAAGAAAAAGAAATGGTCATAAAAAATGAGAATATCTCCGAGAATTCGAGTCAAAATAAACACGGCCATCAGAGCGTGTTAGATTTCAGAAGGGATAAACGGACTTTTACAGATCTTGTAGATTTTATCTCCTTCCCCCATAAAGTCAGTCTCTCTCTCTCTCTCTCTCTCCATCCCTTTTTCAGTCCTTTTTCACTTCCCTCTCCGGCAGTTCTAGTTTCCCTCCAATTTTGACTATGTTCTCTTCGGTGTTTATTTGCGTGTGTTTTTTCGTTAGCGTTTTTCTCGCATGTTTGTTTGGTTATGCTGTAACTTGGTGGGTACATCCTGTAACCCTTTCCTGTAAGTTTAATGGGAGAGAATTTTGGTTTCTCCAATTGGCACTGATATTTGAGATATTATTTTTTTTTTAATCTCTAGTGTATGTGTGATAACAAATCACTTGTCAAAGTGATTATCATCATTTGTAATATATATATATATATATATATATATATATATATATATATATATATATTATATATATCATATATATATATTATATATACTATTATATTTTAATATTTATTATTATCTATATTATATATAATATATTATTATAATATATATATATATTTATATATATATATATATACACTCTCCATGTCTAATATATATTCTATAGTTATATAATATATATATATATATAATATATTATATATATGATAATATTATATATATATCTAGTAATATACAAATCAATCACCTGTTACAGTGACTATCTATTATTTGTATTAATATATATATTATATTATTATAAGTTATATATAGATGTATTAATATATATATATACATATATAATAAACAAATCAATCACCTGTTAAAGTGACTATCATTATTTATAATATATATATATATATATATATATATATATATATATATATATATATATATATTTGTAGTTTTTAATGCAAGTACCCCACCGCTATGATAAGTTTCTCTATGTTCATATTTTTCATAAATTTCTCACAAGTATATTTTCATCGATGGAAATCGCCTGCCCTTTAATGCCACGATTGTAGCAATTCTGGAATATTAAGCAAGAGAGAGAGAGAGAGAGAGAGAGAGAGAGAGAGAGAGAGAGAGAGAGAGAGAGAGAGAGAGAGAGCACTATCGTTAAACAATGATTTTTTTTTTTTTAGTTAAAATTCAGCTTTGAGCTCTTGATTTTTTTTTTTTTTTTTTTTTTTTAGGGGGCCCGATAAAATTTATTGGCAAAGAGAATTGCATTGTAGATTGTACAAAGTGGTTTTAGGGATTCCCCCTCCGCCACTTGGGGTTTCAAAATGTATGCGGGAAAGGCTTGGTACAGGAAGGGGGATGCCTTGCGGATTACAACTGACTTGTAGTAGGGATTGTGACGGAATTTGTGTCTGTATACGAGTATATATATATATATATATATATATATATATATATATATATATATATATATATATATATATATATATATATGTGTGTGTGTGTGTGTGTGTGTGTGTGTGTGTGTGCGAAGATAAAAGATAAAACACTATTTGAACGTTGGCACCGTTCTAATAGTGTTTTATGGGTCTTTTATTTTTAAAATATACTGATGTATTATAGGAAAAGACATATATATATATATATATATATATATATATATATATATATATATATATATATTATATCTATGTATGTATATAATGTGTATGTGTATACATGTTATATATATATATATATATATATATATTATATATATTATATATATTGTATATAAATATATATCATATATATATATATATATATATATATATATATATGTATATATATATATATATATATATTATATATATATATATGTATATATATATGTATATATTCTAACATATAATAAAGGGATCATCTTTATTTGTATTATATTTATTTACATTTGAAGTTGGGTGAAGGGTTGCAATATCATTTATTCAGTTTTGTAATTTTCTTCGTGACTATTATTTTCATCCAAGGATTAAAGTTCTACATAAGTCTATGTCAGAGAATATAAGTAGAAGCATATCTCAAGAAGGAATGAACGAATTTTGATAGCTATCAATGAAAACATTTCATGTGTGACCGTCTAGACGGTTAATTAGTTTCATCATTATTTCTTCAAATTTCTCTGAAATTGGAGCTCAAGGCTTTGTAGTTACAAGCGTATCCAAAAAAGACCAAAGAATTTGAAAAGTTCGTCGATGACTATTTGTGGCCACGGAAACCATCTTTTTTTCAATTAGACAATACAAACGATACATCTTCTTTTTATATAGCATTTTATTATGAAACGTGAAAGGAGGTTCCTCCTGCAGGAGACCTTCGTTCCTTCAGGAGAATTTTCTCCGATTCGAAAGTCCCCGGAAGGAGGAGACTTCCCTTACGTCTTAATATTTCTTGTCATGCGAAGAAAAACGATGGAGACCAGAATCTTTTTCTTGTAGGGAAGGAAAAATATATATATCGCAACATTTCCAGTCAGCGCGAGGCTTGAAAAATATATTATTCCCCCACCCACCCACTTCCACACCCCCTTCCCTGCGTTTACGTTCTTCTCTTTTATTGCTTCTCGTCTCTCTTTTTTTTCTCTCTCTCTTTTATTTCATTTTTTTTATTAGCCAGTGAAGGAAGGTGAAGAGGTGAGAGTTGTGCGAGAGAATTTTATTGCAGTAATGGTGAGGGATTTCGAGAGGGATTATTACCTTATATATATATTATATATATATATATATATATATATATATAGTATATAGTATTATATATAATATATATAGATAGAGAGATAGCATATATAGATAAATAGACAGATAGATAGATAGATAGATAGATGAGGTATCATTCCTTTTAATTTACTATTGCAAGTAAGCTCTACCTGCTTTCGTCGGTAAATAAATTAATGGGAATCAACAGAATATCACCTTATTTCCCTCTAGCAATACCTCACAATGTATACATAATATATATATATATATATATATATATATATATATATATATATATATATATATATATATATATGTAACCTGCCCGCTAGTGTGGCCGTTGGGTACTGTGTGTGTGTGTGTGTGTGTGTGTGTGTGTAAGTACTGTTGACCTGACCTTTTTTGCAATTTATTTTCGGGAGCACCTCTTCGAGATAATCCATGCGAGTTATATATTTAGAAAATATAAACACCTGGAAGTGCCCGATGGGCGTGCCCGCTACTGTGTGTGTGTGTGTGTGTGTGTATGTAAGTACTGTTGACTTGACCTTCCTTGCAATTTATTTATTCTAACATATTTCAACGTCATTCCACAGCTCCAGTACCCGTCGACAGTGAGCCCGGCCTTCAAATTCGGGACCGTGGATGAGACCAACTCTGCCATGGTGTTGAAGCGGCATCACCCTCTGATGTTCAGTTACATGGTTCGCCACAAGTACAACAGAGACAGCGTCCAAGACGGCATCAAGTCCATCAAGAAGAAGTAAGTCCGATTTCTTTTCTTTTCATTTGCGTAGAGAATGGATGATGTGGTTTCTATATAGAGACCAGGTAATGTAATTTGTATAGATACTAGGCGATGTAATTTGCATAGATAGATACTAGGCGACTCAATTTGTACAGTGACTAGGTGACTTAATTTGTATAGACGCCAGGTGACCTAATTTGTATAGAAACCAGGTGATGTAATTTGTATAGATACTAGGGGACTCAATTTGTGCAGAGACTAGGTGACATAATTTGTATAGATGCCAGGTAACT
The DNA here is from genome assembly GCF_015104395.2 of Macrobrachium nipponense. Lineage (NCBI taxonomy): Eukaryota > Metazoa > Arthropoda > Malacostraca > Decapoda > Palaemonidae > Macrobrachium > Macrobrachium nipponense. The sequence continues at coordinate 38,239,225 of NC_087221.1, read as the reverse complement.
TGATTTGTATAGAGACAAGGTGATGTCATTTGTATAGATAATAAGTGACTCGCTTTGTACAGAGACCAGGCGACATAATTTGTATAGACACCAGGTGACCTAATTTGTATAGAGACCAGGTGATGTAATTTGTATAGATACTAGGTGACTCACTTTGCGATATAATTTGTATAGATACTTAGTGATGCACTTTGTGGAAAGATAAGGGGACGTAATTTGTATAGAGACCAGGTGACATAATATGTATAGAGAGTATGTGACCTAATTTATATAGAAAACAGGTGACGTTATTTGTATAGAGACCAGGTGTTGTAAAATGTATAGATACTAGGTGACACAATTTGTACAGAGACATGGTAACGTAATTTGTATAGAGATAAAGTGATCTGATTTGTATAGAGACCAGGTAATATAATTTATATAGAGACCAGGTGATATAATTTATATAGAGACCAGGTGATATAATTTGTGTAGATGCCAAGTGATGTTCTTTGTATAGAGGCCATATTTCGTAATTTGCATGGAGACCATGCGATGTACTTTACATAATGACCAGGTTTTGTTCCTCATCAAAGGTAAGATGTAGAATTAATTTTTTATAATCTTTGTCATGTAATTCTCGCAAAACACGGTGTTTCAGAAATGACTGTGTAATTAAGGTTATCTCTTAAGGAAGTTCGTATAGAATATCAGCTATATAGGAGGAAGGTTTTATTCCCCTGGGGAGGTTTAGTGTCTTTTGTATTGAAATTAATATCATTATACTATCAAACATTTGGTTTTGTTTTATTATTATTATGAGAATAACCCTTACGTAAGACTCTCATCTCCAAAGACATCGTCTTAGACACTTTCTCCCCAATAATTTATTTGATTTAAATAAGTCTTATGTACCAACATCAGCGAGTCAAAGATATACGTCCTATGTAATTTATTTATTCACAAAGCGCTACGTCTTGCATATCGCCTTGTCATTCGCAAACTTCTGTCATGTTCCTTGCCATGATTTTCTGTGTATGCAAATTAGCTCTACGCGAAGTATCTCTTATAAACCAAATTGGAAAATGAAGCAAGAATCTTATGGCACAATGGGCGTGTATCTAAACATGACCTTGCTATGAGATTCAGGGCCTCTGTAACACGGTTTTTTCACAATAACTTTTTATCTATGCATTTCATAAATATAACGCTTATTCAGAATACACATTATATCTACACATAAATTTTGACTGTATTCCGAATTACGTAGGTTGAATAAATTTGGTACTTATAATGTAAAAGTGACTTTTTTGAAGACGGGCCAACTTACTCAGAGAAAAGGTTTCGAACTTACTCGTTACGCAACTTAATTTGTACAGAGCTCTTAGTATCAAGTCTTGCATTATTAATGTTATTTATTTGTGCACAATCTATCATAAGATAATTCCTGGCTATTGACATTTCTTCAAAAACTGTATCTCAACTATTTATTTCACTATTATCCATTAATTCTGGACTACCCGGACTAGCATTATTATCCATCTTAGTTTCCTGATGTTCGCTTCTCTAGAAGATGCCGTCTCGGATAAATTGATCAGATTTATGCAAGACTTTCCATCTTCTAGCTGAAAACAAACATTTTCTCTATTTCTGCGTTGCAAATTGATTTTATTTTCTCCACAATCTAACATTATTCTACATCTCCTCATAGCTTTATATGAAAACAGAGCATGAGTAGGATAAAATCTTTCTTCTAATACTACAAACACTTCCTTAAAAGTTTTGTCTAAAATCTTTATGTCCAGTGTGACATTACCCAAAGCATTATTCTGTTTTCCTGCTATTCCTCTTATAATTCTACCAGGACCTTGAATTTCTGAATCTGCAAAGCCTAAATGTTTTATTAATGTTTGTTTATCTATAATATTTACTGTACTGCCTGTATCTAAAAGTATTGAGCATTGTTTACCATTAATTCTTGTTTGGATGATAGGTAAATCTTCCTGGCATATTTCACTATCCTTTACTGAAAATGCTATCTCCCTATTTCCTTCAAAAGGCAACTTGAATGTATCTTCAATACCTACAGTGATTATTTCATTCTCATTCTTAATTGGTAAGGAGGCTTTCTTTTGTACTACCCCTTTCTGTAATTGTCACTGCGTCTGATAATTATTATTGTTTATATGATTATTATTAAACCAACATTTCTGTGTTAGGTGACCTGTTCTATTACAATTGGAACAATATCTTGGTCGCCTACAATATTGAGTTGCATGGTTGGAATAACCAAAATTGGCACAATTTTGTTCCTGTCTATTATTTTGTGTTTTATTATCTCCTGGACTCTGACTATGGGTCGGCCCGTTTGAACTTTGAGTCTGATTACCATTGTTTGGATTTCCCCTGGGCTGTTGAGGCCTTTATCTACTATTTCTGTTTGCTTGGAAAAATCTACCATTACTGTTCTTATGATTATTCCTAGGATCTTGTTTCCCTCGTTGTCTATGGTTGAAATTTCTAGATCTGTCTAGAACATTATCTGTCCTTCTCTGAAAATTATTCCTATTTCTACCTGTTTTTCCATTATTTTCAAAACCTGTAAATTCCTTTGTTAGATTCAGTCCTCTTTTTCGCAATTCCCTTTGCATGAACTTTAAAGCTACGAGACTATCACTCTTGGGATCAGGTTCTTGTTTCTTAAAAACTCTTTTATCTTCCTCCCCGATAGCGTCATATGCAGTACCAAAGGAAATGTAGTTTAATACTGTCTTAAACTCGCTAAATCTGCTACATCAGCAGTAAAGTTATTGCGATTGCCAATATATACTCTTTAAATCATTAGTTAAGTTATGGATGGCATCTTCTACATCGGAGGTTTGCTATATTATTACCATCATACTTCTGGTGTAAAAACTTACTGAGGTTGCACCATCGATCTTGCTGAGTGATAGGCTCCCAAATTTCAAAACACTTTCTTAAATTCTGTAAAAGTTTTGATTTCCTTGAACCTGAATGAATTTAGGGTCCGATGAGCGTCTCCCTTCTCTGAACTAACATAGAGTAAAGCTTCACCTATTCTCTTGCGCTCATCGGTAATTCTACCGGATGAAATTCGGCTTTCGGTGTCGGCTATCCACTGCGACACCGAGTACGATTCTAATTTATTCTTTTCTGGATGACCCTTTCCTACATTACCGCAAAAGCGTGTAGCCTGTGTTATTACAGCAGCCTGTGCCATTCTAGAATACCTAGGTACTAGTAATTGGTTAGTACTGTTATTATGGCTAGAAACAATCACCCTAGTCGTGGTTATATTTGCTACTGTCGAAAGCGGTACTCTGTGTGGACTCTCACTACGTGATCGTCGTGGGGGAAAATTTGTCTGATTACTCAGTCTCGATAGTTGGTCGTGGGTTGGGCGTAGACTATAATGGTCCGAGTTTGGAGTTCTGCTACGTTGTAACCTGGTTATAATTTCATTAAAATTTCTATTCATTTCACACTACAGCAGGACTAAGATACAATTTAAAAAATATATTCATTGTTGTACTTACATTATCTTCATGTTGGCAGAAGTCTTAAACTACTATATAGTCCCTATCTTGCCTATATAATTTTCTTATATGATTAAATCTAACGTTTTCTTCCTTCAATCTGGAAAAACATTAACATTAGTACATGCCGTTATTCTTTATTCACACCACTGCACTTTGCGAATCATTCATGAACTGTAATAAAATCTCTTTATAGTTCTAGATTTATCACACAACAGCAAAGGAAGAAAAAAATTATTTTCTCTTACAAAATTAAGACAAAAAAAAATTCTCAAAAGATGATTATGATAAAATTATCTTTACAAAAGCATTACTATTATCATTATGCAGTGCAGTGTGAGAAAATTCTATTTTAATTTATCATCATACGTTAATCTATTAGGACACTTCAAACTTCTTTCTTTGGTTTCTGGTTGGATTGAACACTTCCGCGCTGCTCTGTAAATTTTTCACTGCCGTCACTGCCGTCCTCTTTCGTGATGGCTGTTGGCGCTGTTGGTGAATTAGGTACTATCTCTGCCGTAACGATGGTTAGTGCTCTTATGTTGATTGAAGAATTCAGTCAATAGTTTGTTATGAAGCTCCACTGTGCTGAATTTGAAGTTCCTGTTTTCCCGCTAATATAAACTGTCGAGTTGGCTTTGGGATTGTGAAATTCTGCAACGACTACACCATTACAGACGTCCACTAATCTTCGTAGCTTCTCACTGCATTTCGCCGCTGGGCAAAGTAGGTTACTTACACTTGATGAATTTTCGTTCGCCCTCTTCTCTGTTATGAAGTTGATGAGTCTAGGCGGGTGCCCAGTCTAAGAGATATAGTTCATTATGCTACGACAAATTTCCCTTTTCTTCGTCCTTCGAGTTATTTAACTCGGTAATTCTTTTCTTCAATTGTAGAATGTTTATGCCTTCGAAATTTCGTTGTTTGTTGGTTCCGTTGTTATAGCACTAATCACTATGCGCTCCGCTTTTCAGCGCTAATTCAATTAATATGTCTGTCGGTACTTATTATATTTTCTCCACCTTTTATATCTCCACTGTGTCGGTGTGTGTATGTGTGTTTAGTCACTATACGCGTTGGTGTTTTGCATTCAGAATCACATATTCGCTACCACCATTTTTATGTTATGAAGTTCTTCGTTCCCTTTTATTTTTGGTTATTATTTGTTACATGTTATATGGTGGTATTCTTTATCTACACAGAGTTGAGTTTCCATCTCTATTAGGAACTTATCATTTAATATATTTCTAATATTTCTCTGTTCTTCTGGACTACTGTTTCTGCATACTGGCCGAGTCTCGATCTTCTCGGTTGGTCTGTCAGGAGGCAAATCACGTAGAGAAAATATGTGACTTCAGTTTCCTTTAGAATTCTGGGCGAGTTAAACACCACATTATTTTTTCTCAAATATTATTGTAACACACACAATCTCACTTTCCTATCACCCAAGTCTTAACAGGATAGACGGAGTTCAAACCGACACAAGAAATGCGTCCAGAAGTGAGTAGTTAACTGATTCTTTCCATCGTTCCAACTGAACTATCAACCATTTTCTGATTTCTAGCTCCGCCTCTTCTTCTTCTGGATTCCTTTTAAGCCCACCCTAATTTTTCATAATTGGGTAATCTTTAACGCCTACCACTTCCGGCGACGACATAACAAATCAGGGCGTATGCTGTGAGCAGTCGTAAGCTAGTTCCACTCACTTGTTATTCGTTGCTCGCAGGTCAGAGTTTACGTCTAACAGTTTGCATCATCGATTTTTGTTATGTCTCACTCAGTCCATTTACTGCGTTTGCGAGTGTCGTATCGCAAACATCCTGGTTTGCGTTTCTCTTCTACTTCTCTTTTGCCTTTATCTACTAAAATCTCTACTAGTAGAGTTTCCTAACTAATATATTTCCTACATAACTAATCTGCTTAACATATATGCTTTGTATATTATATATATATATATATATATATTATATATATATATATATATATATATATATATATATATATATTATTGTATATATATAATTTATATATATATATATATATTATATTATATAATATTAGATATATATATGTTATTATATATATATATATATAATATATATATATACATATATTATCTATATATATCTAGTATATATATATATATATATATATATATATATATATATATATATTTATATATATATAATATATAATATAGGTTGCCACAGTAGTATATGCAAGTATTCAACCCATTATGAATTCCATAACACATACTTTACATATATAAAATGCAATGAACTTACGGGTTTTTACGCCGCGCCAGAGGTTGCCACAGTAGTATATGCAAGTATTCAACCCATTATGCATTGCATAACCCATACTTTACATTTATAGAAGGCATTGAACTTACGGGTTTTTACGCCGCGCCAGAGGTTGCCACAGTAGTATATGCAAGTATTCAACCCATTATGCATTGCATAAGCCATACTTTACATATATAAAAGGCATTGAACTTACGGGTTTTTACGCCGCGCCAGAGGTTGCCACAGTAGTATATGCAAGTATTAAACACATCATGCATTACATAACCCATACTTTACATATATAGAAGGCATTGAACTTACGGGTTTTTACGCCGCGCCAGAGGTTGCCACAGTAGTATATGCAAGTATTCAACCCATCATGCATTACATAACCCATACTTTACATTTATAAAAGGCATTGAACTTACGGGTTTTTACGCCGCGCCTGAGGTTGCCACAGTAGTATATGCAAGTATTCAACCCATTATGCATTGCATAAGCCATACTTTACATATATAAAAGGCATTGAACTTACGGGTTTTTACGCCGCGCCAGAGGTTGCCACAGTAGTATATGCAAGTATTCAACCCATTATGCATTGCATAAGCCATACTTTACATATATAAAAGGCATTGAACTTACGGGTTTTTACGCCACGCCAGAGGTTGCCACAGTAGTATATGCAAGTATTCAACCCATTATGCATTGCATAAGCCATACTTTACATATATAAAAGGCATTGAACTTACGGGTTTTTACACTGCGCCAGAGGTTGCCACAGTAGTAAATGCAAGTATTCAACCCATCATGCATTACATAACCCATACTTTACATATATAAAAGGAATTGAACTTACAGGTTTTTACGCCGCGCCAGAGGTTGCAACAGTAGTATATGCATGTATTCAACCCATCATGCATTACATAACCCATACTTTACATATATAAAAGGCATTGAACTTACGGGTTTTTACGCCATGCCAGAGGATGCCACAGTAGTATATGCAAGTATTCAACCCATTATGCATTGCATAAGCCATACTTTACATATATAGAAAGCATTGAACTTACGGGTTTTTACGCCACGCCAGAGGTTGCCACAGTAGTATATGCAAGTATTCAACCCATCATGCATTACATAACCCATACTTTACATATATAAAAGGCATTGAACTTACGGGTTTTTACGCTGCGCCAGAGGTTGCCACAGTAGTATATGCAAGTATTCAACCCATCATGCATTACATAACCCATACTTTACATATATAAAAGGAATTGAACTTACAGGTTTTTACGCCGCGCCAGAGGTTGCCACAGTAGTATATGCATGTATTCAACCCATCATGCATTACATAACACATACTTTACATATATAAAAGGCATTGAACTTACGAGTTTTTACGCCATGCCAGAGGTTGCCACAGTAGTATATGCAAGTATTCAACCCATTATGCATTGCATAAGCCATACTCTACATATATAAAAGGTATTGAACTTACGGGTTTTTACGCCGCGCCAGAGGTTGCCACAGTAGTATATGCAAGTATTCAACCCATTATGCATTGCATAAGCCATACTTTACATATATAAAAGGCATTGAACTTACAGGTTTTTACGCCGCGCCAGAGGTTGCGACAGTAGTATATGCAAGTATTCAACTCATTATGCATTGCATAAGCCATACTTTACATATATAAAAGGCATTGAACTTACGGGTTATTACACCGCGCCAGAGGTTGCCACAGTAGTATATGCAAGTATTCAACCCATTATGCATTGCATAAGCCAAACTTTACATATATAAAAGGCATTGAACTTACGGGTTTTTACACCACGCCAGAGGTTGCCACAGTAGTATATGCAAGTATTCAACCCATTATGCATTGCATAAGCCATACTTTACATATATAAAAGGCATTGAACTTACGGGTTGTTACGCCGCGCCAGAGGTTGCCACGTAGTATATGCAAGTATTCAACCCATCATGCATTACATAACCCATACTTTACATATATAAAAGGCATTGAACTTACGGGTTTTTACGCCGCGCCAGAGGTTGCCACAGTAGTATATGCATGTATTCAACCCATCATGCATTACATAACCCATACTTTACATATATAAAAGGCATTGAACTTACGGGGTTTTACGCCAGTAGTATATGCAAGTATTCAACCCATTATGCATTGCATAAGCCATACTTTACATATATAGAAGGCATTGAACTTACGGGTTTTTCACCGCGCCAGAGGTTGCCACAGTAGTATTTGCAAGTATTCAATGCATATATATGCAAGTATTCAACCCATTATGCATTGCATAAGCCATACTTTACATATATAGAAGGCATTGAACTTGCGGGTTTTTACGCCGCGCCAGAGGTTGCCACAGTAGTATATGCAAGTATTCAACCCATTATGCATAGCATAACCCTACTTTACATATAGAGGCATTTGAACCTTACGGGTTTTTTACGCCGCGCCAGAGGTTGCCACAGTAGTATATGCAAACAAATATTCAAAACCCATTATGCATTGCATAAGCTATACTTTACATATATAGAATGCATTGAACTTACGGGTTTTTACGCCGCGCCAGAGGTTGCACAGTAGTATAGCAAATATTCAACCCCATTATGCATTGCACAAGCCATACTTTTATATAGAAGGCATTGAACTTGCGGGTTTTCACGCTGCGCCAGAGGTTGCCACAGTAGTATCTGCAAGTCAACCCATTATGCATTGCATAAGCCATACTTTACATATATAGAAGGCCTTGAACTTGCGGGTTTTTAACCGCCGCGCCAGAGGTTCCACAGTAGTATATGCAAGTATTCAACCCCTTATGCATTGCATAAGCCATACTTACATATAGAAGGCATTGACTTACGTTTTTACCGCGCGCCAGAGGTGCCACAGTAGTATAATTGCAGAGTTTAAATTCAACCCATTAAATGCATTGGCAGAAGCCAATACTTTATTCATAATATTTAAAGGGGCTTGGAACTTACGGGTTTTTAACGCCACGCGCCCAAGATTGTTTTCCACAGTCCCGATTTTGTTGGCCACAGTATATATGCAAGTATTCAACCCATTATTGCCATGCATAAAGCCATACTTACATATTAGAAGGCATTGAACTTGCGGGTGTTTACGCCGCTCCAGAGGTTGCCACAGTAGATATGCAAGTATTCAAACCCATTATGCATTGCATAAGCCATACTACATATATAGAGGCATGAACTCTTACGGGTTTTTACGCGCGCCAGAGGTTGCCACAGTAAGTAATATGCAAGTATTCAACCCATTATGCATGGCATAAGCCATAATTTACATATATAACGAAGGCATTGAACTTACGGGTTTTTACGCCGCGGACAGCGGTTTTCCACAGTTAGTAATAGCAAGTATTTCAGCCCATAATGCATTGCATAAGCCATTACTTACATATATAGGAAAGGCATTGAAACTTAACGGGTTTTCACGCCGCCGCAGAGGTTGGCCACAGTAGTATATGCAAGTATTCAACCCATTTTGCATTGCATAAGCCTACTACTTTATATTTAGAAGGCATTGAACTTACGAGTTTTTTACGCCGCGCCAGAGTTGCCACATTCGTATATGCAAGTATTCACCCCATTATGCATTGCATAAGCCTACTTTACATTTATATAGAAGGCATTGAACTTACGGGTTTTTACGCCGGCCAGAGGTTGCCACAGTAGTATATGCAAGTATTCAACCCATTTATGCATTGCATAGCCATACTTTACATATATAGAAGGCATTGAACTTACTTGTTTTTACGCCGCGCCAGAGGTTGCCACAGAAAGTATATGCACGTATTCAAACCCATTATGCATTTGCTAAGCCATACTTTACATATATAGAAGGCAATTGAACTTACCGGGTTTTTACGCCGCGCCCAGAGGTTTGCCACAGTAGTATATGCAAGTATTCAACCCATTATGCATGCATAAGGCCATACTTTACATAGTAGAAGGCATTGAACTACGGGTTTTTTCACGCCGCCGCCAGAGGTTGCCCCCCACGTAGTCTGCAAGTATTCAACCCAAACATGCATTGCATAGCCATACTTTACATATATAGAAGGCAATTGAACTTACGGGTTTTTCACGCCCGCGCCAGTGGTTGCCACAATAGTATGCAAAGTAATTCAAAACCCATCATGCATTGCCATAAGCCATACTTACCATATATAGAAGGCATTGAACTTAACGGGTTTTTTTACGGGCCGGCCGCCCGAAAGGTTTTTGCCACGTAGTTCATGCAAGTGTTTCACCCGATCATGCTTGCATAACATACTTTCCTATCTAGAAGGCATTGAAAACTTACGGGGTTTTTACTCCGCGCCAGAGGTTTTCCAGGGTAGTATATGCAATATTCACCCATTATGCATTGCATAAGCCATACTTTACATATATAGAAGGCATTGAACCGCGCCAGAGGTTGCCACAGTAGTATATGCAAGTATTCAGCCCATTATGCATTGCATAAGCCATACTTTACATATATAGAAGGCATTGAACTTACGGGGTTTTACGCCGTGCCAGAGGTTGCCACAGTAGTATATGCAAGTATTCAACCCATTATGCATTGCATAAGCCATACTTTACATATATAGAAGGCATTGAACTTATGGGTTTTTACGCCGCGCCAGAGTGCCACAGTAGTATATGCAAGTATATCAACCCATTATGCCATTGCATAAGCCATACTTTACATATATAGCAAGGCATTGAACTTACGGGTTTTTACGCCCGCGGCCAGGAGGTTGCCACAGTAGTATATGCAAGTATTCAACCCATTATGCATTGCATAAGCCATACTTTACATATATAGAAGGCATTGAACCGCACCAGAGGTTGCCACAGTAGTATATGCAAGTATTCAACCCATTATGCATTGCATAAGCCATACTTTACATATATAGAAGGCATTGAACTTACGGGTTTTTACGCCGCGCCAGAGGTTGCCACAGTAGTATATGCAAATATTCAACCCATTATGCATTGCATAAGCCATACTTTACATATATAGAAGGCATTGAACTTGCGGGTTTTCACGCCGCGCCAGAGGTTGCCACAGTAGTATATGCAAGTATTCAACCCATTATGCATTGCATAAGCCATATTTTACATATATAGAAGGCATTGAACTTGCGGGATTTTACGCCGCGCCAGAGGTTGCCACAGTAGTAATGAAATGTAATTTTCAAACCCCATTATGTGCATTGCCTAAGCCATACTTTGCATCTAATATAGGAAAGGTCATTGAACTTACGGGTTTTTACGTGCCTCGCGCCCAGGGAGGTTGGCCCACAGTAGTATATGCCAAGTATTCAACCCTTATGCATTGCATAAACGCCATTAACTTTACATTATATAGAAGGCAATTTTGACCCACCCAGGTGCCACAGTTTTAGTTATATGCCAGTATTCAACCCATTATGCATTGCATTAAGCCATTACTTTACATATATAGAATATTGAACTTACGGGTTTTTACGCCGCGCCAGAGGTTTGCCACAGTTTAGTATAATTCAAATTTCAACCCATTAATGCATTGCAATTTTTAAGCCATTACTTTACAATTCAAATAGAATTAGCCATTGAACTTGCGGGTTTTTACGCCGCGCCAGAGGTTGCCACAGTAGTATATGGAAAGTATTCAACCCATTAGCATTTGTATAAAGCCATTTTACATTAATAGAAGGCTTGAACTTGCGGGACGCCGCTCCAGAGGTTGTTGAACGTAGATATGCAAGTATTCAACCCATTATGCATTGCCATAAGCCTACTTTACATATATAGAAGGCATTTGAACTTACGGGTTTTTGGTTTTTATTTAACGCCAGCAGCCCAAGAGGTTGCCCACAGTAGTATATGTCAAGTATTCAAGCCCATTATGCCATTGCATTAAAGCCATACTTTACATTATCTAGAAGGCATTGAACGTTACTGGGTTTTTAACGCCGCGCCAGAGGTTGGCCCACAGTAAGTATATGCAATAGTATTCACCCGTTTTGCATTGACATAAGCCCATACGTTTACATATTTAGAAGGCATTGAACTTACGGAGTTTTTTACGGACCGCGCCAGAGGTTTGCCACAGTAGTATTGTCAAGTATTCAACCCATTATGCATTGCATAAGCCATACTTTACATATATAGAACGGCATTGAACTTACGGGTTTTTTACGCCGCGCCAGAGGTTGGCCACAGTACGTGTGAATAGTGCAAGTATTCAACCCATTTAGCATTGCATAATCCATCCTTTACCATATATAGAAGGCATTGAGCTTACGGGTTTTTAATTACGCCGCGTCCAGAAGGTTGCCACAGTAGTATAAATATGCAAGTCTTCCAAGCCATTCTGCATTGCATAAGCCATACTTTAACAATAGTTTTTATAGAAAGGCATTGAAACTTATTACGGGTTTTTTTTAAACGGTCCGCGCGCCAGAGGTTGCCACAGGTAGTATAATGCAAGTTTATTCAACCCAATTTAATGCATTGCATAAGCCATTACTTTTTACATATATAGAATAGGCATTGAACTTAACGGGTTTTTCACGACCGCCGCCGCCGAGGGGTTGCCCTACAGTAGTATATGCAAGTATTCTCAACCCCATTTATGCATTGGCACTAAAGCCAATACTTTACATTATATAGAAGGCATTGAACTTACGGGTTTTCCACGCCGCGCCAGAGGTTGCCCACAGTCGTATATTGCAAGTATTCAACCCATCCATGGCATTGCATAAGCCATACTTTCACTATATAGAAGGCATTGAACTTACGGGTTTTTAGACACCGCGGCCAGAGGTTGCCACAGTAAGTATATGCCAAGTAAGTTCAACCCACTATGCATTGCATAAGCCCATACTTTCATTCTTATATAGAAGGCATTGAACCGCGCCAGAGGTTGCCACAGTAGTATATGCAAGTATTCAGCCCATTATGCATTTCATAAGCCATACTTTACATATATAGAAGGCATTGAACTTACGGGGTTTTATGCCGCGCCAGAGGTTGCCACAGTAGTATATGCAAGTATTCAACCCATTATGCATTGCATAAGCCATACTTTACATATATAGAAGGCATTGAACTTATGGGTTTTTACGCTGCGCCAGAGGTTGCCACAGTAGTATATGCAAGTATTCAACCCATTATGCATTGCATAAGCCATACTTTACATATATAGAAGGCATTGAACTTACGGGTTTTTACGCCGCGCCAGAGGTTGCCACAGTAGTATATGCAAGTATTCAACCCATTATGCATTGCATAAGCCATACTTTACATATATAAAAGGCATTGAACTTGCGGGTTTTTATGCCACACCAGAGGTTGCCACAGTAGTATGTGCAAGTATTTAACCCGTTATGCATTGCATAACCCATATTTTGCATATATAATAGGCATTGAACTTACGGTTTTTTACGCCACGCCAGAGGTTGCCACTGCAGTATATGCAAAAATGGAATTTTAACATGCACATGCAGTGCATAACCTAATTCACATATGAAGTAGAAGGTTGCCTTCCACTCATAGGTGATTTGGTATCGATACCCAATCCAGAGGGTATCATGTGGCAGGAGAGGGCGTGCCCTGTGGCCCTCCAAACAGCTGTTGGCTCTCATCCTTTGAGCTTGTCCTCCAGCCTCTGAACAGCTGTTACCTCTCATCCTGAGACCTGGTCCTCCTTCCTCCGAATAACTGTTGGCTCTCATCCTGAGAGCTGGTCCTTCCTCCAAATAACTGTTGGCTCTCATCCTGAGAGCTGGTCCTTAGTCCTCTGATTAACAGTTGGCTCTCATCCTGACAGTTAGGCATCCTGCCTCCATCAGGGAGATGAGAGAATCGCCAAGGATGCCTGATGAAAAGCCCGTTCACAAGACTTGTCTTCAAAGAAACAGCCCATGTGAAGGATTTTGACTGGTTACCAGTTGATGATGCTGCGTCATGTTCCAGAGGCATTGCGATTTTCTTGGCCCATTGATGGTTTTGATTGCAGGATTGGTGTGTAGGAGATGGGGGGATCTCCCGTTGTTGGTTGCTGCCGGGGGGAGCAGCAGAACACCCATCTCGCAGTCAAGCTCATCGAATGAACCAAGAAGATCACAGGGCCTCTGGAACGCGACGCAGCAGCATCACCCGGTGACAAGTCAAAATCATTCACAATTTTGGTTAATCACAGACTGGTTCTTCTGTTTGTTTATTCCTAGTTTCCTTTAGTTTTCGTCCTCTTCGTTTTCCTTCCAGGTTTCTTCCTCTTCGCTTCCATTGTCTTCTGAGGATCTGCAAACACACTATCTGCCAGGTCCTTGATGAACTCCCTGACTGCGTTGTATTTTCTTCTTTCATCAGCATCACATAGGAGATCATTAGCATAGTTGACCTTCTGCATGATATCCATTCTGCGATGTCGCTCATCTTTAGACCCTTGGCAGTTATCAGGATTAAACTTGAGTGTCCGCTTCCTGCAGGCCCACTTTATTTCCTTCAAATTAGCATCCTCTGCAATACCTAGGATGTAGTATGGGCAGCCATGACGTTGCATTCTTTGCAAGGTTCTGGTGGCTGCAACCAAATCTTCTTGATCATCTAATTTTTCAAGCTGCATCATAGCTTGGCTGTGTCTGCCAAGCAACAAGAGACATAATCCCAGTCTTTGCCTGCAGTCCACTTGATCGTCATCCATTTCCAATACTCTGAGGAAGCATTCACTTGCTTCTTCCAGTCGCCCTAGCTTATAGAACATGTTTCCTTTGACCTTGTTTTCTTCAATCAGAGCATTATTCTTACTGTTTTCAATTGCCATAGAATTGTATACCACGGTAACTGGTGGTTCTCGTTCCTCTAATTCCTCATTAATCTTTTCATTCTCCTGTGGAAGCGACTGAACTGTGGTTTCCTGGATATGTACTTTCTTCTGATTGCCTAGATCCTTTCGTGCGAGAGCAGATGATACTTCTCGCTGCGAGGCTTGCAGTCTCTCCTCGAGTTGTGCCGTCGCCTTGAACAGCCTTTTTCTTTCAGCCTCATGGGCCTTCACCTTCTCTTCAAGGTAGCCACAGTAGAAGTCATTGTCCATAGCTTGGTTCTGGAGTTCTTCCAGTTTTTCTCGTTGGCTCTCACATTCTTTCTCCTTCCGTGCTAGTTGTTCGTTTATATTTTCAACATCCTTGGCCTTCTGGAACAATGCGTCCTCCAACTCTTCTATTTTCTTCTTCAGGAGCTTATTTTCCTCTTCAGCGTTATGCTTTTTATCCATGAACTCGTCGATTAAATCTTGATTCGTTCTCATCAGAGCAGCTTCGTGGAAATTTATCTCTTCGAGTTCTTCTAGGAGGAAAAAGTTCTTCGACGTTGCATCCTTCCAATCTTCTTTCAATAGCGAGATCATTTCCGTAGCGTAGTAAAGGTCGTCGTCGTTTTTCTGCGCAGTAGCATCTTGACCAATCTGGATAACCTTCTGGTCTTCAATGCACTGATGTGCTCGGCCAAAAAGTGCTCCCAGAACAAGAGCTACTGCTTGTTTACTAATAAATAATCCGAGGTTTCGGATCCAATTTCCATTTATGAAAGGTACCACTGATCCGGTTGGGATCAGAGCCAGTAGGTTTTTCACAACAAAGTTAAATTTACCAAGCGCAAACATGGTTACCTTTCTTTCCATCTGATCAAGTCGTTCGAATTGGAAAACGCCACTAGAGCTCCAGGAATTCCCCAGATCCTCATTTTGGCTCCGAAGCCAATTTTCTTGCTTCGGGAGATTCCACACGGAGCCTTCGGAAGGGCTTGGAGTAACTGAAGGCTCCTGAAGACTGCGACAGCTTCAGAAACCATGCAAATGGAGAAGACTTTAAAAATGAACCAGTAAATAATGTCTTCCCTGGGAACGTAACTAAAAAGAGAGTTGGAAATTTTAACATTTCAATTGAGAATTGAAAAAAATTTTGATGTTAAGGTTTTTTAATGAGAGAAGCGTAAAATTCTTTAGCCTTCGGTGCGCGCGGGCACACACACACACACACACGTACACACATATGTACACATGTATGGCCATATACATATACGTTTATATACATAAATACACCCAAGTATATATTCATATATATATATGATAAAAGGCACATAAAGCACCATTTCACGTTCCAACAATACATTTCAGACAGTGTAGCGTCTGAATTGCATTGTCGCAACGTATCAATAGTGTTTATGTGCCTTTTATCTTCATATTGTGTACGACTGTATTAGATCTAATCTTTATATATATAAAATAACTTATATATAATATATATATATATATATATATCTATAATATATATTTATATATATATAAATATATATATATATATATATATATATATATATATTATAGTTTAATTTTAAATAGTATATATATATATATATAATATATAATATAATTATAATCTATATATATATATATATATATATATATATATATATATATGATATATATATATCTATATATATATATTATATTTAATATATTTAGTATTATATATATATTATATATATATATATATATATATATATTATATCTATATATATATATATATTTATATTTATATATATATAATATATATATATATATATATATATATATATATATATTTATATTTATTTTATATATATATATATATATATATATATATATATATATATATATAATTTATTTATATATATATATATATATATATATATATTATTAATATTATATATATATATATATATATATATATATACCTATATATATAGTTGTTCTTACACAATAATGAAGCTATGCTGAACATCATCCTTCTGTATTTGGCATATATTGGCTGCCGATGAGGGCAATCCTATCTTCATTGTATATCATTGTTTATACTCTTTTTCTCATGCCAGAGGTTTTAGTTTTCTGTAAAGGAATCCTATTGAGATGGGTATTTGTCTGTCCGTCCGCATATTTTCTCTCCGCCCTCAGATCTCAAAAACTACTGAGGCTAGAGGGCTGCAAATTTGCATGTTGGTCATCGACCCTCCAGTCATCAAAACATGAAAAAATTCCAAAATTGCAGCCCTCTAGCCTCAGTAGTTTTTATTTCATTCAAGTATTATGAGTAATGTATAGTTTTTCCATATGATTATCATTATTATTAGTTACGAAAAGTCGGGTTTGCTATTTCAATTTAATAAATTCATGTTTAATAATTTACTGTATGGAATTGAAGTGTTGAGCTTTTATTTATTTTTTTTTTTTTAATATCTTAGGTTACCAAAATGCATTTAATTTTGTGGAATTCACGTTTGTTCTTTAGTTTTTGTTTATTTGTACACAAAGGTTTTCTATTTTGGGTATTTAAACACAGCCTAATGCGTAGATTCATTGAACTGAAGCTCGAAGTTTTATTTTTCAAAACCAAGGCTATACTAAGAGAGAGAGAGAGAGAGAGAGAGAGAGAGAGAGAGAGAGAGAGAGAGAATTTGATGGCCTGTGTAGCGTTAAAACATAAATTTTGGTGGTTTGGTTGCTATAAAACCATGCTTGATATTTCTCTTTAAGAAATTTATGTTTTATATATTGATGACACCAGTCTTTTTACTTATTATTTTGGTTACGTTGGGTACACAGTTGGCAATCCGGTTTAATAAAACTCAGCTCCTGGTTTTGATTTAATTGACCCACTAGTGTTGTTTCCCTTTGAAAAATCCAAACTTTATTTTTTTATTTTCCAAACTTAAAAGCTTGAGTTTCTAAACCTCATCCCAATTTTTTATTTTTATAAACCCAGTCGTTCACCCCAGTCATGATATTTGTTTGCAGAACAAAGTTCGGCGTTTCGGTTTATTAATTTCAAGTGTAAAAGCAGATACAAGTTTACTGAACCCAGGCTTGTAATTTCAGTTTACTGAGCTTCAGCAAGTTTCGCTTAACTAATCCCAAGCTTAATTCCGGTTCACTGAATCTAAGCTTGAGTTTACTGAACCCTAAGTTGATATCTCTACTTAAACCTAACGGTTTCAGTTTGATATTTCGTTTTACTAAACCTGGGCAGGATATATTGGTACACTAAACCCAAGCTTGTAATATCACTTTAAAGAACTTCAGCTTCATATTTCTGCGTTGAAAATAACCATTTTAACTTTGTTCCCTGTGAGAAGGGCCTCTTCTTAAATGAATGCGGTTTCCTTTCACTGCGAAGTTCTCGTTTGTTTCTCTTTGGTTTATTGACTTTTATTGATTTTCCTATTTACAGAGTCATCGGTAAATTTCTCGCTATTTGTTATTTTCCCCCGTAGGGTTCCGTGACGTCAGTGCACCTGACATTTGCACTGCAGGCGTTACCCTAGGATCTTTGCAGCGTCCCTTCGGTCCGTAGCAGCATTTCATTTCTTTTACTGCACCTCCATTCATATTATCTTTCTTCCGTCTAACTTCCACCGTCTCTCCAGTGCAACTAAGAGTTTTTCCTCCTGTTACACCTTTCAAACCAGTTTACCCGCAATTTCCATTTCAGCGCTGAATGACCTAATAGTTCCCAGCGCTTGGCCTTTGGCCTGAATTTCATATTTCATTCCGGTTTGTTATATTCTGCCAGCTGATGGAAGTAACGTGATTACTATACCGCTGGTCGTTCGCATTGCAAAATTCAACAACGTCAGGTCTGGATAGTACTTGGATTGGTGACCACAAGGAAAACCAGACACCGTCGGACGATTCATTATTCGTCATCCTTGAGTTTCCAACCGACTTCCATTTGAGTTTTCATTTATTTATTCCTTTTTTGTACCTTTTTCTTATAGTTTTACTCCCATTTATACTTTCTCTGATTCAAAATAACTTTTACTCCTTTGAGAGGTAGGTTTTTATTAAGATTTTGGTATTTTAATCCACATTCCGCCTCCTCCTCCTCCTCATTTGTGTGTGCGTGTGTTTGTGTGTGTTGGGGGTGATGGGACAGGGATAGGTAAGGGCCTCCTTGGGTTTGCCATCCCATTGGCATGTTGACAGTTTTTTTTTCTTTTGATACAGGTGTTTGTTATAATCATATACCTTGCGAAAATTAGTCCGCTGCTACATGCTGTATTACCCTGTTACTTTCTTGTGACCCGATTTGATTGCTTTCGTTTCTCATGAAATTCATTGGAATTTAACGTTCTCCATCTCACTCCAGTGCTACCAAAGACTCGGTTGTTTTCTACACTATATGTAATTTGGTTTTGCTATTTGTTTATTTACTGTTCTTTACTGAAGCTTTTATTATTATTTCTTGTTTAGTATTCACGACGGCGCGGAAAATAATTCCAAGTAGTGTATAAAAAAAGACAACGGATACTCCGAGAGGCATATGGGTAAAAAAAAAATGAGTTAAGGCGATGGAGCTTTGCATTTGAAGTATACCTGCAGTCTTTGTAAAGTGGCATTACAGATCTTTTAAAATGTTATTGAAGCCTTATGAGAACTTGAGATTATCAACATTCAAAACACTGCCGGGAGGAGGTTTCCATATTTTATTGTACAGTGAAAGGTAAAAAAAAAAACAGAATGCTGATGCTGCGCAAAACGAGTTACACCCCGGTAGCGAATGGGGAGGGAGGGAGGGAGGGTTGATGGGGCCATCAGTACACCTCACGCGGAGAGCAGTAAGCATTACGTAAGACTCTTTGCAACGTCCCATTGTCCCCTAGCTACATCCCCTTTCATTTATTTTACTGTACTTCCGTTCGTATTATCTTTCATCCATCCCACTTTCTACCCTCTGCTAACAATAGTGCAACAACGAAGTTTTCCCTCTTGTTACACCATTCAAACATTATTACTCTGAACTCCCTTTCCAGCGCTGAATGACCTCATAGGTCCCAGTGTTTGGTCTTTGGCCTAAACTTCATATGCCATTCCTATTGACCACCATTGTTTGGAAGAAGGAACCCACCACTTCCAGCAGTTTTATGGAGACATTAAGGACCTTGGAGGATTTTAGCTTCGGCACAAAAGGTACCAGAATGAGGAGAGGCTTCATGGATGATAGATTTTCGTCAGATGAATCAAGTATTAGAATAAGCTGATTAATGCTAGGCTCTTTTTCCTGGCCATCAGTAGAGTATGAACGTTGGTATAACCTAGCAACCTCATCTTATAAATCAAGTTTTTTTTTTCTTATATAGATTACAGAACATTATGATGGCCCCAAAACTAACCGAGAGGAGCAAAAATTAGAAATTGAAACTTTCATCAGACGTTAAGAGTCTGATATTAAGGGCAGTTGGTTACAGTGGTGACTCAGAAACTAAGAAAAGTGCTTGTCAGAAAGTCCGATACTGTAGAATTCATCAAACTATTCATTCCTCTATTTTGTGTCAAGATTTTCTCGAATTTCAGTCCGATTTTCGATCATTCAGACTCACATATCCAGGGATTTCAGTAATCGCATTTTGATAATCCTTCCTCTTAAATGATTACAGTCATCATTCACATTTCCCCTTGGGTGTGGGGGGGAGTGGTAGTGCACCCCAGGGTGCGCGCTGAAGGCACTACTTAAGGTTCTATGTAGAGTCCCTTCGGTCCCCAGCTTCAACCTCTTTCATTCCTTTTACTGTAGCTCCATTCATATTCTCTTTCTTCTGTCTTGCTATCCACCTCCTAACAATTATTTCGTCGTGCGACTGCGAGGCTCTCCTCTTGTTACATCTTTCAAACCTTTCCATTTTCAGTTTCCCTGTCAGCACTGAATGACTTTATAAGTCGCAGCGCTTGGCCTTTTGGCCTAAATTCTATATTCCTTACCATTTTTTATATTCTGCAAAATCTATTTATATATTTCTTGTTTTTTCCTTCACGACTCTTCACTTGCAGTGTTGCAATTCGCAAGTTAGGAGACAGTGGCCATCATCAGTGCTAATTTTAAAAAGAAATATCTAAAATTTTCATTCTTACTTTAGTAAATAATTTTTCTGGCTTAATATCACCCGGCAGCGTCCGTCACAAATTAGTGGTCTTTTGTCTCTTTAAGAAAACATTCTTCATCTCTCAGAGTTTTCTCGGGATTTTCGCACATTTTTTTGTTTTTTTTCCCTTCCCAACATCCAGGTTAGATGTACAAGTAAAGAAAAAACAAAAAGTTTAACATTTTAACATTTTTCTCATTTTTTACCATTTAAACCTGTTTAGTACGTATTTATGTATTATATATATATATATATATATATATATATATATATATATATATATATATATATATATATATATATTTATTTATTTATTTATATATATAATATTTATTTATATATATAATATCTATATATATATATATATATATATATATATATATATATATATCCTCATGTGTGTGTATGAGTCCTTATGGCCATTTCCGTAGAAACAAACAGAATGGAATTTATTCGTAATTGTATTTTTACAGTCGTACATAATACATTATATATATATATATATATATAATATATATATATTATTATATATTATATATATATATATATTGTATATTATATATCATTATTGTATATTTATATTAATAATTGTGAGTGTGTAGTGTGTGTTTTGTATGTATTTTCACGTATTTACACTTACATGCAGACATACACAACCCCAAAATACCTCCCCCCTGTTTCCAAACGTCAACAGACAGACAGACAGACAAACATCGCGACTTATATTTAATTACCTTAATTATTTTTCCCTTCCCCAAGTAGAATATTTTCCTTTTGATTATTATTATTATTATTATTATTATTTATTATTATTATTATTATTATTATTATTATTATTATTATTATATTATTATTATTATTATTATTATTAATAATAATATAAATGGCAGAATTCACAGATTTGATTCTATAAAAAAATTCTTTCAATTCTCCTTATGATTTGTTTCCTGGCACGCTGGTATTATAAGGCAGCTGTCCAATATCATTGTGCTGTAGGTCGTCAACGGAATTTCTGGCTGGTGTTATCAAAGACAACTGGTTATCAAGGACAGGCTGGGGTCGTCAGGGGTCTATCAGTGAATACTGGATAGACCCTTGACGACTACGGCTTGTTCCCGACCTACGAGACATACCTGTATACCTGTTGACGACCCCAGCCTGTCCCTGATAACCTGTCGCCTTTGATAACACCAACCCGAAATTCTGTTGCCCACCTACAGCACAATGAATATTGGACAGCTGCTTTATAATACCAGCGTGCCAGAAAGACAAATCATAAGGAGAATTGAAAGAATTTTATATAGAATCAATTCTATGATTTCTGCCATTATTTTTAATAAAACATGTTTGAAAGATGGTCTGTTTCCAGCATATTATTATTATTATTATTATTATTATTATTATTATTATTATTATTATTATTATTATTATTATTATTATTTCCCACTGAATATCCTAGGCTTATTTGTAGCCCATTTTCCCAACTCCCTATTCCCACCTCCTTGTTTAACATTCAACCGCTTGTTATACACAGAGTTTGATTAAAGCTGCCACTTTCACCTCCACCACTAGAGGAGGCTGCTCCTCATTCTTTCTGTTCCGTTGTGCTGGTGAGCAGCGGTGATGTGCGTCAAAAACATTGCATGTACTTGTGTGCGTGGTTGTGGTAATATGGCTGACTGTCTGAGTGTGTGTGTGTGTGTGTGAATGTGTACTAAAAATGGCTGTCTAGCTGTATATCTACAATATGTATATGTGTGTATAGGTTACGAAGTTCTTCGTTCCCTTTTATTTTTGGTTATTATTTGTTATAATTATTATGGTGGTACTCTTTATCTACACAGCGTTGAGTTTCTATCTCTATTGGGAATTTATCATATAATATATTTCTAATACTTCTCTGTTCTTCTGGACTGCTGTTTCTGCATACTGGCCGATTCTTGATCTTCTCGGTTGGTCTCTCAGGATGCAAATCACGTAGAGAAAATTTGTGACTTCGGTTTCCTTAAGAATTCTGGGCAAGTTAAACACCACGTTTTTTTTTTTTTTTTTTTTTTTTTCCTTAATTATTATTGTAACACACACAATCTCACTTTCCTATCACACAAGTCTTAATGACACAGGATAAACGGAGTTTAAACCGACACAAGTTATGCGTCCAGAAGTGAGTAGTTAACTGATTCTTTCCATCGTTCCAACTGAACTATCAACCAATTTCTGATTTCTGGCTCCGCCTCTTCTTCTTCTGGATTCCTTTTAAGCCCACCCTAATTCTTCAAAATTGAGTAATCTTTAACGCCTACCACTTCCGGCGACGACAGGTAACAAATCAGGGTGTATGCTGTGAGCAGTCGTAAGCTAGTTCCACCCACTTGTTATTCGTTGTTCCGGGGTCAAAGTTTACGTCTAACAGTTTGTATAATCGATCCCCCTTTTCGTTAGTTTTTTTTGTCTCACTCAGTCCCTTTTCTGCGTTTTACGAGTGTCGTATCGCAAACATCCTGGTTTGCGTTTCTCTTCTACTTCTCTTTTGCCTTGATCTACTAAAAACTCTACTACTATGAGATTCAGGGCCTCAGTAACACGGCTTTTTCGCAATAACTTTTTATCTATGCATTTCATAAATATAACGCTTATTCAGAATACACATTACATTTGACTGTATTCTGCATTACGTAGGTTGAATAAATTTGGTACTTATAATGTAAAAGTGACTTTTTTTGAAGACGGGCCAACTTACTCAGAGAAAAGGTTTCGAACGCACTCGTTACATAATTTATGACAGCATTTCTTCCCTCTTTCTCGATGGATGATTGGCTATACGTAACGAAGGCTATACCTCTGGCAACAATGACATAAAAATTTAAATACAAGCAAAGCAGTACACCTTAATGAACAAACCAACAAAATATGTAATACAAAAACACTTCGATTATTAGACTAACTCCCAAAATAAGTTTCCTAAGAAATTACAGTCTACTTTATAGGTCACAATCAGATTGACAAGATGTAGGGAATATTTGGCAATTTTTAAAAACATAGTAGACAAGCTCGATTTGATAACTGCTATATCCAATGTCAAGCAATTTTTATTTATTGGTTATCTACCTATTTACTGAAAAAAAATAGCCGGTACTGTATTTTGGCTTTAAACCTTCACCAACAATTATCGTCAGAATGATGACTTCATTAGGCTCCATCCACTTTGGCCTCGTTATAATTCAGGATAACACTGAAGGCTATCATGGGCATTGTTGGATTAGAAAATTTAACTTCTGGCTAAACAAACTCATTTCTCGAGTAGTTGTAAGAAGTGCTAAATGATCCTCAAGGATCCCAGCAGTTGGCCTAAACGTTTAATTTCAGTATATTACTGCTATTACTACTGTTGCGGCACTACTGCTACAGTAGTATTACTACGCTAGCACAGATACCCCACTCAAATCTATGTATCGTTCCGCCATTCATAAATTCTTGACTGCTATGGGTTTCAGAGCCGATGGTACAAGGTGAATGAGTTTCTGTCTGGTGGATGGGCGGGGCAACATTTCGTCAAACGGTGTTTACCTTGCTTACGAAATGAATGTTTTTCGACTCTTGGCTCGTAATCAATGGTCATGGCGTCGGCTAGATAATTTTTACTCTATAAAAATTAAAACTATTGGGTTTAGGTTATTGATAATGCTGACAAAATTTGTGTGTGGTTGTAAAATATACATATGTCAACTTTCAGCTACATCCGATGCTTTGATAAGGAGCAAAGTCCAAAAAACCGTGTTACAGAGGTCCTGAATCTCATAGTAGGTGCCCAGACAGCATTTTAGGTGTGGAAGCTAAGATTCCTACTCAAGATGTAATTGTGAACTCGTGAAATAAAAAATATATGATTTTTTTTCTGCTATCTGTCACTTCACTCGCCTGTGTATGAAATGTTTGTGTGTGTTTGTACGAGAGAGAGAGAGAGAGAGAGAGAGAGAGACTGCGTTAGATTTGCAACTCCATCATGAAGACCTCTTCCTCCCATTAGGACCTTACGACAAATACAAACTTTATGCCCTCGTAATCTGTCTATAAGGAACTTTACCTCACATTACCTTTCCCCCCCCCCCCCCCCCTCTCCACCGACTTCGGTCTTGGCATACATCCTCGAGAACATCTTTTCTTCTTCTTCTTCTTCTTCTTCTGCTCTCGGGGAAATAATGAAGAGTTTTGCCAAGAAGAGAATTATGATCGGCGGGAGACCCATCGAGCATTAACTTGACCACCTCCCCCCACCCCACCCCCGCCCCCGCGCCCTCCGTCAAAGCCATATTGCGATTCAGCATTTCCGCCGTCTGTTGACCCAGTTTCCGCTGGCGTCGTCGGTCGGAAAAAGGGACGTCGTCGGAGTCTGTGACGCCTTTCCTCCTCCTCCTCCTTCGGGAGACTGACAGGAAGGCTTGAGAATTCTATTGGAAGGATTTTCACCTTGGGAGGGTTTTCAACATACCGCCATTACGTATCTCAGGCCGACCCCCCTACCCCCCCAACACCCGCACCCCTACCCCCCTCCCCTGGCCCTTACCACCCATCGCCATGATATGAGGATCTCCGCCATCACCAATACTGTGATGGGGATCACCACCATCACCAAGGCTGTGTGTTGAGGATCTCCGTCACCATCACCATCGCGTGATGGGGATCACTACCATCACCAACACTTGTGTGATGAGGATCTCCTCCGTCACCAACACTGTGATGAGGATGCCCAACATCACCAACACTGTGATCAGGATCTCTGCCGTCACCAACACTTGTGTGATGGGGATCTCCACCATCACCAAGACTGTGTGTTGAGGATCTCCGTCACCATCACCACCACGTGATGAGGATGTCCGTCATCACCAACACTTGTGTGATGAGTACATCTGCCATCACTAACAATTGTGTGGTAAGGATCTCCACCATCACCAACACTGTGTTATAAGGATCTCTGCCTCCACCACCATCATGTGATGAGGATCACTGTCACTACCACCATGTGATAAGGATCTCCTTCACCAACAATTGCGGGGTGAGGATCTCCACCATCACCAACACTGTGTGGTAAGGATGTCCGCCTCCACCACCATGTGATGAGGATCGCCGTCACTACCACCATGTGATAAGGATCTCCGTCTTCACCACCATGTGATAAGGATCTCCTTCACCAATAATTGCGGGGTGAGGATCTCCACCATCACCAACACCACGTGATGAAGACGTTTACTACTACTTGAAGGATATTTCTATCGAGAGTAATGCAATAACTGTAAATGTCAGAGAAAAAGCGGATTTACCCAATACAGTCTGTGGACGCAATTTCCTCAACACAGAATGAAGACGATGGAGGAGCAGGGGAAGGAGGAGGAGGAAGGGGGAGTAGGAGAGAGGTCTTTGTACTCGGGGTGATACTTGTTGCTCAACAGCTTCGGGGTGGTTAACGATCGAGCGAAAGGGGTGGACATGATGCACTTGAGAGAGAGAGAGAGAGAGAGAGAGAGAGAGAGAGAGAGAGAGAGAGAGTGCCAGTGGCGTTCCGAATTTGAACGTGTCTTGTATGCGTGAAAGAGGGTTCTTGTATATACTCGCATTTTTATACTTTGTTAACATTACCTAAATTGGAGGAGAGGAAACTGATGGAAAAGAGAGAGAGAGAGAGGGAGGAGGAGGGAGGATGAGAAGAGAGGAGAAGTACATGCATGAAAAAAGGGAGAGGGCGTTTTTGTAACCTCTCATTTTTATCGTTTGTTAATATTGCCTGAATTGGAGAAGATGAAACTGACAGAAAATAATTTTAAAAAAATAACCGTAATATAGATAAATACACATTTATCCGTACTGTAAGTGATTTGTTCGACTAAAGTGAGCTACATTCATGTTGATTTTTTTTAAATGCTTTCAAGGTGTCTTGAATTTTGTCCAATCGCGTATAAGTCAATTGAGAAGAAAGGAGTTGTTTAAAAAAATGAAAAGAAATGCGGTACACGCCGAGATCTAACAGATACCAGACTTGGCCGAGAAAGTACGTATCCCGTCATTGATGCCCCGCCATGATCAAACGCGGCTGGGGGTGTTGGGGGGGGGGGCGTTAAAAATAGCGTGAAAATGGTGTTGGCGGCGGTGGTGGTGTGCGAGATCGTGAGATGTGTTTTAGCAAATGGGGGCTGAGATGAGGTTTGTTAAATGATGCTGCACTTTAAATGTCTTTGGACGAGAAATGCTCCTGCACAGAATGCATTCTATCCATCATGTTTTCCTAACTACCCCACCCCCTCGACCACACTATACTTATCCCTACCTCTCCCGGCCAGTCACCACCAACCCCTCCCCACCACAACCCCTCCCCACCACACCTCCTGATGTGTATGCCATCCGCTCATCACTTAAAAATCTGGTCTCAAATCATCTCTCTCTCTCTCTCTCTCTCTCCACTAGATTTATTTCTTCCCTACGCAACGTTGCAAAATGATGCTTTCATCCAAATAAAATCTGCTTTCCTCTCTCTCTCTCTCTCCCTCCTCCTCTCTCTCCCTCTCTCTCTCTAAGCTGCTTTCTCTCTCTCTCTCTCTCGTCTCTCTCATCTCCCCCTCTCTCTCTCTCTCTCTCTGTCTCTCTCTCTCCTCAGGTCGGAAGTCAAAGTCGATTTGGTCCATTTCGGCGACAAAAATAGAAATCGCTTTCAATCACATATCTTTTCTGCATGGGAGAAACCCAGCCGTCCGTCGTCCTCCTCTTTTCTTCTTAAAACCTCCTTTTTTTTTTTTTAGGACCATTTCTTATTGTCATGTTTTATCAATTTCGTTCCCCTTCTTTTATTTCGGAAAGGTCGTGACGTCGCACTTGTGTTGTCCCTATCGCTTTGCACAGAGGGTCGTGTGTTCAGGTTTAGTTGTTATACAAGGGATTTTAGGTGTGTGTGCTCACAGCCTCCCTAGTATGCTTGTGAGAAAGAGTTTGTTGAACCCGGGGGGGGGGGGGGGGGGGGGGGGGGGGGGGGGGGGGGGGGGGGGGGGGGGAGGGGGGGGGGGGGGGGGGGGAGTGGCGTGGCAAACGCTTGTGAGAAAGGAGAAAGAGTTTGTGGATGGGGGGATGGGGAGCCAAAGAGTCCTTTATTTTTTCTATTATTTTTTTTTCAAATCCCCGGACTTATGTTATATAAGTGTGTGCGTGTGCGTACGCATATGCGCGTGAAGTATCGTTGCGTTCGGGAGATTATGTTTTATATATATTCATTATACCATCCCCATATTACTGTAATTTGATTGCATGTCAAGAAGTAGAATCTGATAGTGACTAGTTTAGTGGAGAAGTGGCATCCGTTTTCTGTAAATTCATAAGTCGCAATAATTCTTGAAGAAATAGGTAGGTTTTCCTTCGCCTCACACATCACATTGTTTTGGGTGAGGGAACTGCACGCATAACGTAAGCACCAAGGCGTCCTTTAGAGAAATATCCCTGGAATAACATTAATGAAAAGGTTAGGGACACGTGTCATCCAATAGATAGCGGTTCCTTTCATCCGAGAACTTCGTTAGAGATTGTAAACACGAGGCGAGGTGAAAATGACTTAGCCGCTGTGAGGAGTTCTTCCGCGTTCTCGCAAAGAGACAAGAGAGAGAGAGAGAGAGAGAGAGAGAGAGAGAGAGAGGAGAGAGAGAGTACATGCATGAAAAAAGGGGAGAGGGTTTCGTTTTTGTAACCTCTCATTTTTATCGTTTGTTAATATTGCCTGAATTGGAGAAGATGAAACTGACAGAAAATAATTTAAAAATAACCGTAATATAGATAAATACACATTTATCCGTACTGTAAGTGATTTGTTCGACTAAAGTGAGCTACATTCATGTTGATTTTTTTTAAATGCTTTCAAGGTGTCTTGAATTTTGTCCAATCGCGTATAAGTCAATTGAGAAGAAAGGAGTTGTTTAAAAAAATGAAAAGAAATGCGGTACGCGCCGAGATCTAACAAGTACCAGACTTGGCGAGAAAGTAACGTATCCGTCATTGATGCCGCCATGAGCAAACGCGGCTGGGGGTGTTGGGGGGGGGGGGGGGGGGGGGGGGGGGGGGGGGGGGGGGGGGGCGTGGGGGGGGGGTTCAAATAGCGGTGAAAATGTGTTGGCGGCGGTGGTGTGTGCGAGATCGTGAGAGTGAGGGTTTTAGCAAATGGGGGCTGAGATGAGGTTTGTTAAATGATGCTGCACTTTAAATGTCTTTGGACGAGAAATGCTCCTGCACAGAATGCATTTCTATCCATCATGTTTCCTAACTACCCCAACCCCCTCGACCACACTATATTATACCCTACCTCTCCCGGCCAGTCTCCCCACCACCCCCACCCTCCTGCCCCCTGTGTATGCCATCCGCTCATCAACTTTAAAAATCTGGTCTCAAATCATCTCTCTCTCTCTCTCTCTCTCCACGAGATTTCTTCCCTACGCAACGTTGCAAAATGATGCTTTCATCCAAATAAAAGCTGCTTTCTCTCTCTCTCTCTCTCTCTCTCTCTCTCTCTCTCTCTGTCTCTCTCTCTCCTCAGGTCGGAAGTCAAAGTCGATTTGGTCCATTTCGGCGACAAAAATAGAAATCGCTTTCAATCACATATCTTTTCTGCATGGGAGAACACGCCGTCGTCTCCTCTCTTTCTTCAAACCTCCTTTTTTTTTTTTTTAGGACTTTCTTATTGTCATGTTTTATCAATTTCGTTCCCTTCTTTTATTTCGGAAAGGTCGTGACGTCGCACTTGTGTTGTCCTATCGCTTTGACAGAGGTCGTGTGTTCAGGTTTAGTTGTTATACAAGGGATTTTAGGTGTGTGTGCTCACAGCCTCCCTAGTA
The DNA here is from genome assembly GCF_015104395.2 of Macrobrachium nipponense. NCBI lineage: Eukaryota > Metazoa > Arthropoda > Malacostraca > Decapoda > Palaemonidae > Macrobrachium > Macrobrachium nipponense. The sequence goes on along the minus strand of NC_087221.1, from coordinate 38,209,564 downwards.
TGCTTGTGAGAAAGAGTTTGTTGAACCCGGGGGGGGGGGGGGTGGGGGGGGGGGACAGTGCGTGGCAAACGCTTGTGAGAAAGGGAAAGAGTTTGTGATGGGGGATGGGGAGGCCAAAGAGTCCTTTATTTTTTCTATTATTTTTTTTTCAAATCCCCGGACTTATGTTATATAAGTGTGTGCGTGTGCGTACGCATATGCGCGTGAAGTATCGTTGCGTTCGGGAGATTAGTTTTATATATATTCATTATACCCCCCCATCCCCATATTACTGTAATTTGATTGCATGTCAAGAAGTAGAATCTGATAGTGACTAGTTTAGTGGAGAAGTGGCATCCGTTTTCTGTAAATTCATAAGTCGCAATAATTCTTGAAGAAATAGGTAGGTTTTCCTTCGCCTCACACATCACATTGTTTTGGGTGAGGGAACTGCACGCATAACGTAAGCACCAAGGCGTCCTTTAGAGAAATATCCCTGGAATAACATTAATGAAAAGGTTAGGGACACGTGTCATCCAATAGATAGCGGTTCCTTTCATCCGAGAACTTCGTTAGAGATTGTAAACACGAGGCGAGGTGAAAATGACTTAGCCGCTGTGAGGAGTTCTTCCGCGTTCTCGCAAAGAGACAAGAGAGAGAGAGAGAGAGAGAGAGAGAGAGAGAGAGAGAGAGAGAACGTCTCGCGAAGAGACATAAGAGAATTTAAAAGCTTGTTTAGCGGAAGAACGCGGACAAAGCGTGTTTCTTACGGACGTTTTGATATCGTGTTTACGTAACTTAGGGCTTTTCATCAAAGGCTTTGTTTGTTAGTGAGGCTGAAGCGTTCGTTAGAGTTTGCGTCGAGGAAAACTATTAATATATTCGCGCTAAGATAATGTTTCCATTTGCGTTTCATAAACGTTTATATTCACGCGCAGAAGATGTCAGTGTTTTTAGAAAGGAAAACTGTTGACATTCGCGGGTAGAACAAGCTTTTAGACTTACCAAGGGAAACGTTCCGACGAGTCTTAGTCATTTCGAAGTGAACTACTTAAGCTCGGTATGAAAATAACTTTTTTCCCTGAATAACTTTAGATATTTTGTAAAACAACAACAATAAAAAGACCAAGATCCTTTACGCTGCGATGCATCGGCTCCCGGTAAAATCACCCCAATTATCCAAACGATTTTCAGTTTCTCTTTTTTTTTTTAAGTCAAAGGGAAAAAAATATCGTCATCACTTTCAAATAAAAAACTAGAAAAGGGGAAAAAGAGTGACGTGAACTTCCTACTCTAATTATACCTGAAAAACATTATAATTGACTCGTGAAATTGCTTCCCTTTTTTCCTCTCGTCACTTTTTATTTATTTATCTCTCTCTCTCTCTCTCTCTCTCTCTCTCTCTAATGACGTCATTAATGAGCGTCGTAACCATCTACCTACATGAATCTCTTTGTATGTATGATTGCATATATTCACACGTATGTATGTTTGTATGTGTGTATTTTATTCATACAGAGACAACTTTACCCCGATCCATTTTTCACACTATCCATTTTTACTCCCGATCCATTTTTCACACGATCCATTTTTACTCCCGATCCATTTTTCACACGATCCATTTTTACCCCGATCCAGTTTTACCCCGATCCATTTTTCACACGATCCATTTTTACCCTGATCCATTTTTCACACGATCCGTTTTTACCCCCATCCATTTTACACACGATCCATTTTTCACACGATCCATTTTTACTCCCGATCCATTTTTCACATGATCCATTTTTACCCCGATCCATTTTTCACATGATCCATTTTTACCCTGATCCATTTTTCACACTTCCATTTTTACCCCCGATCCATTTTTCACACTTCCATTTTTACTCCCGATCCATTTTTCACACTTCCATTTTTACCCCCGATCCATTTTTCACACTTCCATTTTTACTCCCGATCCATTTTTCACACGTTCCATTTTTACTCCCGATCCATTTTTCACACTTCCATTTTTTACTCCCCGATCCATTTTTCACACGTTTCCATTTTTACTCCCGATCCATTTTTCACACTTCCATTTTTACTCCCGATCCATTTTTCACACTTCCATTTTTACTCCCGATCCATTTTTCACACGTTCCATTTTTACTCCCGATCCATTTTTCACACTTCCATTTTTACTCCCGATCCATTTTTCACACTTCCATTTTTACTCCCGATCCATTTTTCACACTTCCATTTTTACTCCCGATCCATTTTTCACACTTCCATTTTTACTCCCGATCCATTTTTACACTTCCATTTTTACTCCCGATCCATTTTTTACACGTTCCATTTTTACTCCCGATCCATTTTTCACACTTCCATTTTTACTCCCGATCCATTTTTCACACTTCCATTTTTACTCCCGATCCATTTTTCACACTTCCATTTTTATTTAACCCCGATCCATTTTTCACACTTCCATTTTACTCCCGATCCATTTTTCACAACTTCCATATTTTACTCCCCCGATCCATTTTTTCACACTTCCATTTTTACTCCGATCCATTTTTCACACTTCCATTTTTACTCCCGATCCATTTTCACACTTCCATTTTACTCCCGATCCACCTTTTCACACTTCCATTTTTACTTCCGATCCATTTTTCACACTTCCATTTTTACTCCCGATCCATTTTTCACACTTCCATTTTTACCCCCGATCCATTTTTCACACGATCCATTTTTCTTACGATCCATTTTTCTTACGATCCATTTTTACTCACGATCCAGTTTTCACACGATCCGTTTCTACTCCCGATCCATTTTTCACACGATCCATTTTACCCTGATCCATTTTTCACACGATCCATTTTTACCCCGAACCATTTTTCACACGATCCAGATCCATTTTTACCCCTGAACCAATTTTAGCTCCGATCCATTTTTACCTCCATTTTTACCCTGATCCATTTTCCCCCAATTTTTTTACCCCGATTCATTTTTATCTCATCCATATTTCCCGCCGTTCTATTTTTACCCTGATCCATTTTTACTTGATCCATTTTCCCCGATCCAGTTTCCCCTGATCCATTTTTACCGTGATCCATTTTTTCACACGTTCTTATTTCACAAGTGCTATTATTCACTTGGGTAAATTACCCCGGGTACTGTATTGGATATCCTAGTCTTAGTCTAACCAGATTCTTCCTAGCATAACCAGTATTCCTCCTAGCTGGGTTATCGTACAGTCCACGCAGATGTCCTTACAAGCTGGGTTAGCGTACATAAGCCTAACATCTCTCCCACTGGTGGGTAAAAGTCTGAAAAAATTACGTTGGCCTAATGGCCTCCGCCACCTTTGGAAAACCTCCCTTTATGTGGATGGCGTGGAAATGACTTATTGTGATTAGACCTATCAAGAATCCGATTTCCCGTAGGCCACGAAAAATACGATTTCGTCCGTCGACAGAATACGGCCCTTGGTAGTCGCTGATTTTAGTTGGATGTGATGGCCAGAATTGCGAGCGTGATTGTATGTGTAGGCGTGTGTAACCGTGGTTTTGTGTTTGTATTTGTATTTATTGTGTAAGTGACATTATCTTGTATTCGTATATCTATCGTCTCTGTTTCTCCCTCACTGCATATATATATATATATATATATATATATATATTATATATATATATATATATATATATATATTAACTGAATCACGAAAGTGTGGAACGTGATTACTAATAATCAAAAGCAAAATCCACGAAGGATTTACTCAATTGTTTGCGCTTTTCGTTCGGGTCGGGGTAAAACTTTTGCCTACACTAATATATATCTAATATATATTATTATTATAATATAAATAATATATTATATTATCTATTATTCTTATATATATCAATTCAAGCTACAAAATGTCCTTTAATATCTAAATTCACTTTACCTCCCAAATGATATATTTTCAATATATGTACCGAAGGGGAATTTTTAATTGATAATAATTTCGTCCCCCCATGGGATCGAACCACCGTCCAAGTGGACGGGGACGAAATCAGGACAGTCAGTAACGCTATCCAATCAGCTGACGGTGGTTCGATCCCATGGGGGGAGCGAAATTATTATCAATTAAAAAATTCCTCTTCGGTACATATATGAAAATATATCATTTGGGAGGTAAAGTGAATTTAGATATTAAAGGACATTTGTAGCTTGAATTGATATATAAATGGATCACGGTTCGATGTGATAATTATTCATATAATATATAATATATATTATAGATAGTATGATATATATATATTATAGATAATATAATATATATGTATGTGATATATATATTATATCTATATATAGATATATTATAATATATATTTATAATATATATTATATATATATAGAGGACCTAAACGCAAACAAATAGGATCAGAATAAACATGTTTGCAACGTGTTGATCAGCGGCTGCGGTAGAACAGCAAGGCAAACCACCTCTCCTCCCCCCCCGCCCCCGCCCCACCCCCAACGAGAGGATTCAGTTTGTAAGACGGACAGCCAGACACGAAATTCAATTTCTGCCCTTTTGTACGTGAAGACGGGACGGAATTCCCGGTGCAGGGCAGACGCCGCCGCGCCTCGTAAACAGGTCGAGTTTTGGAATGAAAGCTTAAAAAAAGATATTTGGTCGTGAAATCTAGCGGCGTTAAGGACCCCGGGAGCCGGTGTTCGTGATGTCCTCAGTTCGTGTCGGCTGTATAGATTGGTGGTCGGGGATCGTGTGGCTCCCCTGCAATCCAGTCACTGATTAAAAAAAAAAAATCGAAATGAAACATTTTTGACGGGACTACTCGACGTCAGTTTCTCTCCTGAGATTAAGGTTGGATCTTGTATAAAGCGCTTTTCGTTCGTTTGAGCGGTAGCGTCAAAACATTTGGCTCCGTCATGATCCAGAGATGTCGTGGTTTTGTGGCTTGTTGGCTTGTGTCGCCTTCGTCTCTTTCTCTTTTTTTTTTGTATTTGGTCTTTCATCAATAAAGTTGTTTCTCTCGACAGGAGCTTGTCTCAGATGTAAACAAGACACCAATCACTCTCCCCATCCCGTTTTAATCGCTCGATCGAAGTGTTGTTCCGCTGCAGAAAATTTTTTATAGCCTCTGTTGTGTCATATTATTCCTACCCGGATTCTTGAAGTTCATTATATTTATGTACCCACTTGTCAGTGTTGATTACTTGTTAAATAGGTTTTGTATGTTATAATTTTCCCTCTGGTGACCGAGAAATTCTCAAACCCTTCTGGTCTGTATTATTTATTCCGTTGGTAATGATGCGCCTCTTTCAAATTATAACATTGCCGTTACTTTCATGGGCTTCCGTAAACCTAACTTTGAAATCGATGTGTTGCAGGTCCCTCCTAATTCCTGTAACGGAGGTAACATCTTCCATTTATAACCTTCTTGTAACCCATCTCAGTATAGTAATATAATCCTTAACACCTTGTGATATTTGGTGCAGCTGCTGGTATGAAAAAAAACACACACACACACACACACAACAAGAAAAATAAAAATTTCATTTCCTGTATCCGAGAGTGTCCTAGGTGATAAGATCTCTCCTCTTTTCATCTCATCCTCTTGTTATTCTCTCAGAAGCTTAATGTCCACTAGAATTACTACCTTGGTTCATCATCTGTTGAATCCGCTGCTGCGATTGGTTCCTCGCGTCCTTTCATTTGGTGTGACAGATGTTTACGTTATTTGTCGGTGCACTTGTTGCTTATCGACGGTTGATGACGCGGAACTGTTACGTTTGTATGCTGTCGCTTTGTGTGTGTGTGTGTGCGTGTGTGTGTGTAGAAGCCGGGGATGAGGGACGAACAGCTTTGCTGTGACTTCTTCACTCCCTTCATTTCTATAACTCTTTCTATAACTCTACCTTCGTCATTTCCACACCTGTTTATTGATATGTGCAGATTGTTTCATTTTATACTGCAGATGTCGGCTGACATTTCTGTATGAATAGGAAACTACTAATGTCTTGTGTATTGCGTGAGTAGAAGCATACACACATTTACAATATGTTCTTGGTAGTTAGAATAATGCCATGCATATGTTATTTTCATCATTTAGGAAGAAGTAAGAACGAGCGCTAAATGGCTGAAAGTGCCCCACTGGTTGGCATCACAGGCAAATGTTCATGAGTGATCATTACCGTCAGTTCGTTATTCATCATGATCATCAATTCATAACCCGCCTGACGAACTATTTCATTATTGATAACTGCATTATTTAATATTCGTTAATTCAGTCTTCAAGATTTGTAACAATAAGGAAACCAACTTTGAAAACCCAAGGCCTAAACATGTACATCCTTTGAAACCGCGCTGGTTTGTAGAATTCAAATTTTGACAGATTATAATTTAGTTGACAAAATATGTATTTAAAGAAAATTATATAAGTAAAAACAAACCCTTCGTGTCAGCATTTGACAACTGATGATAGTCAGCTCAATGTTCTGGCAAAACTATTTTAATAAAATAATAACGTAGAATTTACAGGATTTACGAACCTCTTGGACTACGCAGGCAAACGAACCGCGTGTGAATTCTGTAAACATGTCGCAGCCATGTAGCTCAAACAGCGTGAAGGAAGGACGCAACTGCGACGCCATTTAATCTCATGGCTGAATTGACCAATCAGTCATGTTTGTTCTCAAATGAGCGAGCGAGTTCAAACAACTCGATGTTTGCCGCACGGGATTGGTCTTGCTTTTGGGGGTAATATTCCCCGCGTAGGTTATCAAATAGAGCAGATGGTCAGCCAAAAATATAAACGTTTTAAACTGAAATCATTTAACGACGACGGAAAACGGAACATTAAAGACTGAGTTCGTCCACGTTTAGTTAAGTATAAAATCTTGTTTATAAAATCTTGTTCACAAACCATTTTAGTGTTAGGGATGTGTATTTCTGGTGATTGAAGTTCACACTCGACGTGGTTCGGAAGTCACGTAAAGCCGTTGGTCCCGTTGCTGAATAACCACTGGTTCCATGCAACGTAAAAACACCATACAAACAAACAAACAAACAAACCATTTTAACTACGGTGGAAAGTGAGACGTTAAACATTGTATTCGTCTACGTTTCTTTAAAAATATTTGAATATTTCCCTTTAGAAATCATCTTTTAAGGAAATCATTCAGGCCGTCATTCATTCAGTGACCTCATCCCAACGACTTACAGAGCCGTTTATCAAATTATCGACAACTTCCTGTCAGTATGAATGAGAGAGAGAGAGAGAGAGAAAGAGAGAGAGAGAGAGAGAGAGAGAGAGAGAGAGAGAGAGAGAGAAAACCAGATGGAAGGAGTTCGACCCCTCACTATTTTTAGCAGCACCAGATAAAGCAAGGACAAGGAACCGGAAATATCATCCAAAGAATTTGCATCTGAAAAGCTCTTCAGTGAGGGAGCCCGAACGCGCGCACACCCCCACACAGAGAGAGAGAGAGAGAGAGAGAGAGAGAGAGAGAGAGAGAGGGGGGGTAAAAAAGGAGGAAGGAGGTGGTGGAGAAGGGGTGGGGGGTGGGGGGAGGTGAGGAGACGAAGGGGATGGAATGGGTATGGAGATAGAGGAAGTGGTGTGAAGTGGCCATCTCACATCAGTTTGGAGGGTTTGGGTGCCAATAACGAGAGAGAGAGAGAGAGAGAGAGAGGTCCGGCCACCTCCGGTGCACTTTCAGGCACTTTGCAGGCGGCCTCTTTGAGGCCATGCAAATGAAGGGATCTGGAAGGGAGGGGGGTTGTGGGGGAGGTATTGCCATAGGGTGGTCACTACCACCTACCCTCCACCAGACATTCACCCGTGACGACCTCTGAGGGGGAAGATTGTTTCCTTTTATATTGATAATAGATCTATTAATTACATGATCCTCAAGAAATGAGTTAATTTAGTTGCCTACAAATCTGTGTGGCCGCTCCATCCGCCTCTTGCGTAATCCTGAATTGGGTCGCATGACCTTGGCCTTGTTCAATTTCCGGTGGACTCATCGCCACGATCTCCTCGAGACACCACCAGTGCAAATCTTGCATTTTAGTTTCGTGTTCTGTTGCCTCATCTTTTAAGACAACTCCGTTACGGTGCTGGTAAATAATTTGTTATCGTTTTAAAAACTGGTGGTCGCGAGTTCGATTCTCTCGCCACTCCATTGAGGAGTGAGAGATGTGTATTTCTGGTGATAGAAGTTCACTCTCGACGTGGTTCGGAAGTGACGTAAAGCTGTTGGTCCCGTTGCTGAAGAACCACTGGTTCCATGCAACGTAAAAACACCATACAAACAAAAACTGGATTTAATTTTCGCTGGATCTATAACTTTTGTTAAAGTTCGGTTTTAGACAGGGTAGGCAATGATTAAATCAAACTGATTTAATCAAGTGATTAAATCATTGATTTTTTCATTAAAAAAATCAAGATTTTTATATTTTTTTATTTATTTAATTTGAAAGCAAATAAATTGAAAAATATGGTTTGGAGGTTAATAAGAACTTAAGCATAATTGTGCTGCATCTAATTATTTTGACATAAAAAAAAATTGCAACTACATACTAGTGGCCAGAACTGGAAACCTAAAAGATAAATCAATAGTAATTTTGTCATACAAATACATTTTGAGGGAAAAAAAAAGTATTGAAAAAACACCTAAAAATAAAAAAAAAACAATTAAATAAAAAAATCAAATAACTCAAAAAATCAAATAAATAAGTTTCTTGAATGAAAAAAATCAGCAACCCTGAATTTTTAGAACTTATGAAAGTTGCCAAGTTGTCTCATAAAAAAATTTTATCTTTAAATAATTGTTCATATAGTTAACATTTTAACGATAAACATTATTATCTGTAAATCTAATTGTCCTTATGGTTAAAATTTTCAAATGAATAGATACCGAATGTATTCACCTTCCAGGGTTGTATATGTCAGATAGATCACAGATGCCATCAATATTTTCTTTTTATTCTCGGTAATATTTAATGAAAAAGCTGAAGTCGTAGGCTCCAGGATTTAGAATATAACGTAAGCTGCTAAGCTGTGATTGTCACATCGGATCGTTATTACACATCTCTTGCAGAATTCAATAATATTTTGGATGCCTCATTAATCACAAATACGTAACAATTACATTACAATCAAATGACAATATTATGTCCTCTTTTTTTCCCTTCTATTTGTTTCTGTAGGATAAATCTTTAGGCAGAGGAATGCTAATAATTTTGTGGTAGTTATTATGCAACTGTGAAAGAACACACACTATCCTAATATATTTCCTTTACAATTTTATCAGTAGCCATTACCAAGAGTCTGAAGGTTTCATGATCGTGCTTTGGCAACCTATGCGTCAACAGAGCACCGAATATCCTAACGTAGGTTGCCAGGTAATGATAATGAATAATAAGACCCTGAGATTCATTGGCCGTGGCTATAGTCAGCTAGATTGACGATTTCAGAAATAATCGTCATAAAAGAGCCGATTAAGTCTTCGTTAATCAACATTATAGATGCCGATATTGGTCCGTTTCATTTTCATGGGGGAATTTTGGATTGAAATGACGACGATAGTAGCAGTACTTAATGAGGGTATTAATATGCGTTTTTCTTTATGATATTTTTTATTAACATTACATGTTATGGGGTAATAAACAACTTATTTTTCTGTGTGTAGATTTGCCGTAATATCAGGTCCTAGTGGCGTAATCTCTCTCTCTCTCTCATAATTCCGCATATTCATCAGTGCTTTTAATCAGAAAAATATATTTTATAAAAATCCAAAGTAACGAAACTATGGGCTAAGAAAAGTCTACCCAGTGGTCCTTGCAAAGATGAAAAAAAATAAAAGTTAAAAAAAGTCCACCAAGGAAATTGAATTAGCACTTTTATCTGGCATCTGTCGGAGAGAGAGAGAGACTGTCACTGAAAGGTGTAAAGGCCGGTTGAAAGTCCAGAGGGAAAATGGAAATCTCTGTTATTGCAGACTGTGTAAACCTTGACTCCGCTGTCACTCTCATCCTTTGCCGACGTGTACCCATTCCACCGTCCCTTCCCCCCCCCCCCCCCACCCCCCCCCCCCCCCCCCCCCCCCCCCCCACCCTCCCCCCCCCCCCCCCCCCCCCCCCCCCCCCCCCCCCCCCTCCCCCCCCCACCCCCCCCCCCCCCCCCCCCCCCCCCCCCCCCCCCCCCCCCCCCCCCCCACCCCCCCCCCCCCCCCCAAACCCCCCCCCGCCCCCGTTCCCTCTCTCTGGGTCCGATAATGAGAGAAAATCATGCTACAGGTATTTCTAGATTCTATTTTTTTTTATTTAGGGTTTTTTTTTTTTTTTGAGGACCGAATATGCGTTTATTTCACTGCTGATTTTTTTAAAATTCAAAATAAGATTTTTTTTAATAGTAGTGCTTGTTTATTTGTGTACTGCAATGTTTCTCCATTCGTTTGTTCATGTTTTTGTTAAACTGCTAATTAAAATTCAATAGTCTACTCGGAGCTGCTGCCGCAAAATTAAAACATTAAAATTTTCTGTGTGGTAAGTTTCTGTATAACTTTCGGATGCTTGTGCAAAAGTGTTACACTTGTTGGTTTTTTTTTTTTTTTTTTTTTTTGCCAAAACAAAACCAACATTAATTAAGGAAAAGCTTAACAGGGTAAATTAAAATGAAAATCTTAATTACTTTCCATTTCACGTGTATCTGTATTATCCCTGTTGTATCTGCTTTACCTTCATACATCCAAGCTAAAGAGACGATGTACTGATGGCTGTTAATACTATGAGGACTAGATTGCTTTTTGTAATTAACCTTTCAAATGACTCATATTCAAATACAGTGCTTTTAATTACCATTATGTTCGTGTATTGCGCTTATACGCTTTTTACAAAAAAAAATATATATATATATATATATATATATATATATATATTTATATATATATATATATATATATATATATATATATATATATATATATGAGGCAACCTTAGGCTTAAACACTTAGACCGATTTTGAGGCCGATTTTGAATATTGCCGTGATGCAAAAATTCGCGGTATTCGATATTGAGATTTCCCAGGCATCGACAGGTTATTAAATTCCTTCTCTAAATAGAATCAACATTATTAACCTGTTATGTTTTCCCCGTATTAATCTACTAAGAACAACTCAGGTCTATAGGGCTGTAAACATTTATAGCAGATGATCTACGGGTTCCTCGCTCAATCTCGGCCTTCCCTTTCCTTATGACGCAATGCTGCTGGCACCAAAGTGCTATGGTTGCAAGGTTCAGCAGCGCTTTTTTTTTTTTCATCTCGTAAGCGGAATTTTTATTATAATTATTATTCAAGATACAGCATTGAGTAAGCATTCCATAATGACTGACAATCTCAGTTGGCGTAAAGATTCATTTAATATTATATAATATTAACATTATACAGAGGAAGGGAAGTCAACAGCCCTTGGAAGCTCCGCAAATGTTTGGCCGTATTTGGATAATGAATTCATTCCTCCCTTCATGAGGAATAGCAATAAACGTTAATGTAAGTTTTCCTAATGTAAGTCTTCCCTCTCTCGCTCTTCTCTGCCAATTCCTACGCATGTCACCCCTTCCCCCTAACTGCCAGATGATGATTATGTTATCGCGTAAACAGATTTTTTTTTCTTTTAGGGGGGGAAAATAAAATCGATTTAATGCACCAAGAAGATCTGTAAAGGGAAAACGGATCCAATCAACTTTCCCCTGAGAACAATGGGAGCGTAGAGTCCCGTGATTTGCGTCTCTGAAACTTGTCATTTTCATCATTTTCCCCTCACGGAATTCCCCTCTTGTTGCACACATACCTATCAACCCCTTTTCCTGGGACTCCAAACTTCAGGCTAGGGTGAGGAGGAAGAGAGAGAGAGAGAGAGAGAGAGAGAGAGAGAGAGAGAGAGAACCTTTCAAAGGAAGTCGAAAATTATAAACGAAAAATAAGAGAAAGAAGGACGAAAACAGAAAATTGGGAGAGAGAGAGAGAGAGAGAGAGAGAGAGAGAGAGAGAGAGAGAGAGAGAGAGAGAGAGAGAGAGGCGGTGGGAAGCCCTTTAAATACTGGGATTTGAATTTGTCTCTTGGATGTTTTATGCTTTAGGTAATTTTTCCTAATGTTACTCGTTTTGCAACAGTTGGTTCCCATTATTTCATTAATTTCAAACAAAATTATTTAAATAAATAATCTCATTTCCTTATCTATTTACTGGATACTTTTTAATATTCCAGTCTTAGAAATGTTCAAGGGTATATTTTTCTGTTAAACTTTTACCTTAGTCATAAGTACTCTCTTTGCCAGCATGAAACCCTGGATTCGAGCTCCGGGCGAAGACGAAGTGGTCTTGTGGGACTGATCTAGCCATGTGCTAGCACGGGCTCTTGCTCACACGAGTAGTCAGCAAACCTGTGCAACATGGAAATTAGTAACAATTGCACCATGGTGGTGAAACCAATGCGTCACTTATGTCGCTACAAGCGCCCCCCCCCCCCCCCCACCCCCCCCCCCCCCCCACACACACACATTATATCCATATATATAATATATATATATATATATATATATATATATATATATATATATTAATAAAATATATACCAAGGACCAGTTCTAGTACACAATAGTGCTCTTTCCATCTTGACTTATTTATGATAAATTATGAAAAACTTAAGAGTAAATTTAGCAGTTTTGAAATGTGTAGTTATTAAATGAATTTCTGTTCATAATAAGTGTTTAATATAACTAGCGTTATTATTAGTAGATGGTCAAGTTAAAATTTCGCCGCAAAATTTCGTTGAACATATGTCTGGTCATAAATACATTTATGTCCAAAATATTACTCATTTTGCGAGTTAGAAATTGTTATGTAGTGCCATATTCATTCAGGGCTGCTTACAACTACAGCACGATTTAAAAAAAACTGGTTAACAATATATCGTAATGAATTACCCACTGGGAACGATATGAGCTTATGATTTATGGTAATTTGTTTTGGCGTTGCCATAGGTGATTATTACATGTTGGCAATGGAGTACATAACTTGCTCTACAATATATATATATATATATATATATAATATATATATATATATATATATACATATATATATATATATATGTATATACATATATATATATATATATATATATATATATATATATATATATATTACAAGGCCCATAAAAGGGAAATTTGTCGGTGATATAGTTGAAGCAATGTTAACAAACATCTGTAATTTTAGTTTAGTTTTTTTTTACTTTCATAGAGCGCTATAAGCTTTCTACAGTAAATAGACATGCATGCATATATATATAATATAATATATATATATATATACTATATATATATATATATATATATATAAAATATGTGTATACGTATATGAATATACGATGGTGTTATTTAAAAGGAAAAGTTCTGTATGATTTCATGGATCGCTTTCACGAATCTCAGACCTTGGTTTTGGTAATGAAGATATTGCAATCATCGTATTGTAACTATAGTTGGGTCAAGCTAATTAAAGAAACTAGTGTAACAGGAGGTTTTTGCAGAGGGCTAGAGTGTGTGAGTATGAAAAACCTATTTCAGATTTCCTTCTTGAATCAGGAAAGGCTTAATCTTTTCACAGAAGTTATTGTAATAAAACTCCATATCGAAAAATTTACAGCAAATACCTTTTTTGTCGTAGGCAGTCGATTTTGACTTCTGCCAAGGGTCGGAGCGTAAAGCTCGATTTTTGTTTTTAATTATTAACTGTCATCAAAGGGCACTTGGAATAAAAGTTCAGAAGGTTTAACACACTTGTTTTCCTCACTTTGAATTTTTTTTGTAATAAGCATTGGCATTCAGATTTGCACATGATTGAAGTGCTCAATTCAAAGTTATTTAAGTGTGCTGTGCAATCAAATCTCGTTTTTTGCAAAGGATCAAGAGGCTTTTTTTAAATTGTTTTCAGGTAAACGAAATTCATTTTTGCGAAGGATTGGAACGTTTAACTATGATCCTTTTTATTGTGCCAGGCAATAGAATATCATTTCCACTGAAGATTGGAAGATTATATCTGAGCTTTTCATTGTTATGGATTCTAATCTCATTTACTCTCAGATTTACAAAGGATTAGAAGAGACAGTCTACGTGACTGCATTTTTTCATAGTGATGAAAACGTTTTTGGTATGTCAAGTAATTGAATCGTAACTTCTATGGCCAGAGTGAAGTTAAATTTTTTAACAGAGTAACTTCCGTTATAAACAGTGTAAGGATATTGAGTTATAATCAGTAACAACTTAAGTTCGTCAGTTATGCTCAGATGTTTTTGTAAAGGTCCATTTTTTTTTACAATAAGTCGTATTACCTTAACGAAGATTTGCTCGTTCTTTCAGTGTGTGTCACCTTCTGGGTGTGTGTGTAGTGTGTATGTGTGTGTGTGTGTGTGTGTGTGTGTGTGTGGTTGGTTGGCTTTCTGCCTTATTGTCTTCGAACAACTTTACGACGTCTTCCACGTTCAACATTCCCTCGTCGTTGTCAGCATTCGTCTAACTCACCTTCCTCGTCCCCTTTGTTCCCCTCGTTTCCCCCTTCCCCTTTTGGACCTCTCCCACTCCCCTTTCCCCTCACACACTCCCCTCGGAGGGCGACAAAACAGCCCGCCCTCTAATAGAACCCGAAGTTAATGTGGCAAAGTTTACGATCCAGTAAGTACGATTTTTCTGTGTCAGCTGACGGGCTCAAAGCCTTTATGACATCCTAAAAATCGACCCTCTGCCGACTCGTGCCCCTGAAGGACTCTCTGTTGACGGAGGCGCCGACGGCGACGCTGAAGGGATGACCCGACAAGCGGAGGACAGTGATGGGAGTCATAAAGGAATGATCTGCCGATGTGATATTTTATTATATTTAGGAGGAAGAGGAGGAGAGAGATGTTGGATGTCTTCCTGTGGTGGTGGAAACTGCTCAGGTCAGGTAGAGAGAGAGAGAGAGAGAGAGAGAGAGAGAGAGAGAGAGAGAAGCCTTATAAAGGACGTCGGGAATTGTAAACAAAAGAAAATGAGAAATAAGGAAGAAAACTGCATATTGCACAGAAAGAAAGAGATGGACAGAAAAAAGGAAAAATGAGAGAGAGAGAGAGAGAGAGAGAGAGAGAGAGAGAGAGAGAGAGAGAGAGAGAGACTTTTAAACGAAGACGAAGAGTGAAAAGAAAAGAGAGAGTGACTTAGAAACTATATTTGAAAATTAGAGGGAAAGAGTGATAACTCAGCGCTATATGCTATAGTACGTATGTGTGGGATGGCCTGTAGAGAGAAGAGAGAGAGAGAGAGAGAGGAGAGAGAATAATGTCCTCAATTTTTTTAGCATGCTTATGCTTGATTGTACAAAGATAGGGAGGTAGAGAATACTTTAGGCCTTCAGGGTAAAGGAGCTTGTAACTTACTCTCAATGCTAAGATAACCCTTCGTTTGGTGAAAGAGCAATTATTTCCTTTTTTGTATTAGCATACGAATAGAGAATGGGGGTAAATCCTCAGTTTTTTTAAATGTCGATGGATATTTCCTTGAGACTCCAAAGAAGGTTATACGTTAACTTTCAGGGAGATTGGATTCTAACCTTCAGGGAGATTGGATTCTTCATGTCCTTTAATGCTTGTCGGATTTATTCATCTGGAATCAGTTGCATCTCTTTAATGTGGCATTGAGTACTTTTGTCAATCTCTGGTTTTCTCTTATTATGGATATTTTATTGTGTTTTATATATGTATATATATATATATATATATATATATAACGTATATATCTATATATATATATATATATATATATATATATATATATATATATATATATATTATATATACAATATATACATAGTATATATATATATATATATATATATATATATATATATATATATATGCATGCATATATATTTACATATTCGTATACACACACATACATCTATATATTATATTATATATATATATATATATATATATATATATATATGTGTGTGTGTGTGTATATATATTATATATATATATATATATATATATATATGTATATATATGTGTGTGTGTGTGTATACGTATATATATATATATGCGTGTGTGTGTGTGTATTTTGTGGGAATGGGAGACTGAATCAGATTGTTAGCTGGATACGTCAACATCCATATTATCTGGCCTTGAGTTGGGTGATAATCATATAACTTACAGAAGGCTATTAATTCCACTGACAAGTTCTGAAGTTTCCAGTCTCAAGGTTTTAAAGATATCTTTCGTTGAAATTTTTACCAATTAAGTTTTAGAAGTTTATCTTGAGCTTGTCGGTAATGAATTATCATAACTTCCAGTAAATCTTACATTTTTTAAGCGGATAAATCAACGGTATTACTCCCTTCTTTTTTCAGGAGAGGGGGTTTATTTCTTCGTAATATATCATTATTCTTCAAATTAATATTTAAAGGGCAAACGATCGCGAAATGGTAGCCGTTGGTGATAAAATTCCAAAATGATAGCAGTGATAAACAGTTCTGAATTTATATCTATTTGTGAACAATATCTCGACATTATAGCTGTGATAGATAATTCCGAAATCAGACGTTATGGTAAACAATGCCAAAATACTTTTTTTATAAAAAAAAATGCCAAAATGATACCTACTGGTGAACAGTTCCGAAACGAGACATTTGGGTAAACAATGCCAGCTTGATATCTACTCATAAGCAATGCCAAAATGATACCTGTCGATGAATAATGCTAAAATGATACCTATTGAAATAATTCCGAAAAATTTACCCGCTGGTACACAATTCCGAAAAATTTACCTCTGGTACACAATTCCGAAAAATTTACCTACTGGTAAACAATTCCGAAAAATTTACTTACTGGTAAACAATTCCGAAAAATTTACCTACAGGTAAACAATTCCGAAAAATTTACCTACAGGTAAACAATTCCGAAAATTTTACCTGCTGGTAAACAATTCCGAAAAATTTACCTACAGGTAAAATTCCGAAAAATTTACCTACAGGTAAACAATTCCGAAAAATTTACCTACAGGTAAACAATTCCGAAAAGTTTACCTACTGGTAAACAATTCCAAAAATTTTCTTACTGGTAAACAATTCCGAAAAATTTACCTACAGGTAAACAATTCCGAAAAATTTACCTACAGGTAAACAATTCCGAAAAATTTACCTACAGGTAAACAATTCCGAAAAATTTACCTACAGGTAAATAATTCAGAAAAATTTACCTACAGGTAAACAATTCCGAAAATTTACCTACTGGTAAACAATTCCGAAAAATTTACCTACAGGTTAACAATTCCGAAAAATTTACCTACTGGTAAACAATTCAGAAACGTTACCCAACGATAAACAGCTTCGAGACTTCTCTGTTCCGCAGAGAACCATTTCAAGATCAAAGGCGCCGCCCCTCTCCTCCGCCTTCCACGTCTCCCAGGGCAACAAAGGTGACGCTGAAGGAGGCCGGCCAGCCAGCAAAGGGCGCCGGCCGAGGCCTTATGCTCTTGACGCCTTTGATACAGAGCGACGTTTGCTAATACCCTCCTTCTGGAGTCTTAGTCTCAACGAGGGCGTGATAATTGTCCATTTAGTCGGGCTTAATAGAGAGTAGATGTATGGCCATTGCGGTTTTGGGTCTCAGGTTCCCAGGGGGAATCATGGTCGTTTTGTGGGTCTCGGTGGCGTTGGAAGATGAAAAAGGAAATGTCTTTTGTCTAGCGTTAAGGCTTTATGATTTCGAGCCTCGAATGAGCTTTAAATATGTCGTCCTATTTTTATGTTACCCTCAAGGTTAGATGATGGTTGCTGGGGGACTCAGAGGCTTTGAAAATTGCCCTCTTTCTTTCAGTTTTTTTTTTTTTTTTTTTTTTTTTTTTCAGGGGCTCTTTTTCTAAATCTCTATTTGCCACTGAGACTTTTTTTCTTTCACAGAAGAAATTATTTCGATTTTAGGTATCGATGATAAGTATTTCCATGAGCAAAGGTTAGATGATGGTTGTTGGAGACTCGGAGGCTTTGAAAATTGCCCCTTTTTTTCAGTTTTTTTTTTATTATTATTTCAAATGGCTCTGTTTCTAAATCTCTATTTACCACTAAAAATTTTGTTTCTTTCCCAGAAGAAATTATTTCAATATTACGCATCGAAAATAAGTATTTCCATGAGCAAATCAAAACAGTTACGTGAACAGTAAAGCCACTATAGTAGATTCACATCAACCGTGCGTTTGATGTCTAGGCCAGTGCCTTATGACGCTCCTGATTGGCTGTTGATAAGCCAATCACAGGGCTGGAAACTCTCAGTCTCTCGAGAGAGTTCGCATAGGCAGGATGTATGTTTCCACTTTTTCCTGAGGGATACTTTTGAGAGACGTATCCCTCAGGAGAGGTGGAACATAGATCCTACCCAAGTGAACTATTGGGAGAGACTGAGAGTTTCCAAACCTGTGATTGGCTTATCAACAACCAATCAGGAGCGTCGTAAGCGACTGGCATAGACATCAAATGCACGGTTGATGTGAATCTACTTTAGTAAAAATGGTCTTTTCTTTATGTTTAGAAACAGGCGTTTTCAGAGCTTTCCATTTCTTTCGAAATATCAAATCTGTACGACTCAAGAAGTGGAACTTTAGAATCTCAGCTTGAGTAAATTGCGGCGCCGTTTATCCACGACCGGCCCACAAGGGAAAGAAACGCTGTGCCAAGCGTTATTAAAAGAGAACTGAAGGGGATGTGCAATCCAGCAGTAATTGACGTCATTTATTACCGGCCAACCAAGACGGCATTCCTCGTCAAGAAACAACGACGAACCTCTATTTGGAGGTTCTTCAGAAGTTCTCGGTTCAGAACCGGACCGAGTTACAACGATTTTGATGCGATTTTTTTTTTTTTTTTTTCGTGTTTATGTTGACATAAGCAGCGAAATTTGCCCGGTGCTTATTCGATTGTTGTGGGTCGTAGCTTGTTGGAGAGATGTATGTGGAAAGCAACCTCGTCTCATGGTCCTCCTTCCTCTCTTGGCAGCCGAGTGGTTCCCAACGTCGGCTGAATAGTCGTCGACGCGTACTGTCGGACGTTCGAATCTCCCAGGTGCCGAATCGTTTTATGTTATAATTTCCCTTCGGTGATATCCGCGAAGTAGAGCGAATTGGATGTGAAACGATATTTGAAGCTTCATTTTTGTGGGTTACAAAATGTCACGGTGATGTGATATAATATAGGTATATATATGTGTGTGTGTGTGTGAGAGAGAGAGAGAGCGCGCGCGCATGCGCCTTTCTTACCGTTTTGAGGTGGCAACGCCTACCAGGAAGATAAGTCCTTCCTTTTCTAGGCAAGTCTTTAGGGCTGCTCTTCTCCTTTCCTCACAGTCAACGCTTATATATATATATATATATATATATATATATATATATATTATATATATATATATATATATATATATATATATATATACCTGTCCTAATCATAAAAGGAGAGAGGAAGAGAGAAAAAGGGATTATCAGGGTGTTTTTTTTTATGAGGAAGCTAGAGGTTGGGGAGGAGGGATTTCCTCCTTTACAGCATGTCTCTCTCCCCCCCCCACCCCCTCCCCCGCCAATGATACGTGGTGATAGCCCTCGGCGAATGAAAAGGTGGAGGGGAACAGAGACAAGATTTTTGCCTTTCTTTTAAAGACTTGCGTGAGTCTGGAGGAAGATGTGGAGATTAGACTGTAAGCTTGGGATCTCTCTCTCTCTCTCTCTCTCTCTCTCTCTCTCTCTCTCTCTCCCATGTTTATGTTTATAAATTATAAATGTATGTATGTATATATGTGTATATGTTTTTATACAGGGTATAGGTAAATGAGTATGCATATAACATATATCTGTTCATTTTCAAAACAAACGAGGGACGTCAATCGTATAAGAAATTTTTTGTAAACAAGCAATAACAGAGAAACGAAAGCAGAAAGCAAAGGAAACTAATTCATATCTGTAATAGCTTGAGTGCCTGCGTTGCCAAAGCCTCTCTCTCTCTCTCTCTCTCTCTCTCTCTCCGAAGAGTAATCTTGATTTTTCTACTTCACAGCCTTGCCTCCGATACCAAATGACAGGTTTATAACATGGCGTCTGCTCGAAGATCAAGTGGAACTAATGAGATTTTACTGCAAGGGGTTTGCGCCCCTCTCTCTCTCTCTCTCTCTCTCTCTCTCTCTCTCTCTCTCTTCTCTCTCTCTCTTCTCCGGCAATGACTGCTCCTCTCAAAGTGATTCTCGAAAGATATACTCGTCTCACGATGCGCATCTAGCCAGTGGTTTGTTTTATCCGAAGTCCATCTTTTGGCGAATAAAATGGAGCCATATCTGTAGGAGATCTTTTTCTTTTTTTTCTTTAATATATTAAATAGTCGACGTCGTCTTGATTTTCTTGGATTTTCGTCTCTTGAAGTGATTCTCGTGAAGTGGTTCTCGTGCGTCAAAGAAGTGATTCTCGTGGGTCAAAGAATTGATTCTCATGCGTCGGAGAAGTGATTCTCATGCGTCAGAGAAGTGATTCTCATGCGTCAGAGAAGTGATTCTCATGCGTCAGAGAAGTGATTCTCATGCGTCAGAGTAGTGATTCTCGTGTGTTAAAAGAAGTGATTCTCATGCGTCAAGGTTGATCGTTTCTGGAGGCATCTAAAACTTTAACTTTGTGTGATTAGTAAATACTATAATTCTCATTGATAAATAAGACGGCTTCTCCCTGATTCGTTCATTTGAAATAATTTCTTTTATATGTTAGTAATTAAACGCTGAGTTATTTGATTTTTGGATTACACAACACTAATTGATAATGTATGATTGGATTACACAACGTTAATTGATCATGCATGTTTGGATTACACATCGCTGATTGATAATGTACTTATTCATAAGTAAACACTTTTAGTTCAGGCTTCCTTATCATTTTATTTGAAATGACAATTTTAAAATTCAAACTAAATTGGGCTTGCATTAAATTTGTTGTTTTTTTTATATTTTTTTATTTACTAGGTTATTTTTTCAACAACGAAAGTTATTATTATTATTTCACAGTCTTGTAACCCAAGTTCATTTTAACGCCCATGACCGCCGTTGTCGTGACGACATTTCTTTTAATATAAAATAGATATAGTTTTCTTTTTAAACGTTCCAATGTTGGATATTTTAACGGTTTTTGTCACCGTAAAATGTTTCCAACCATGTTTTATTATTTGGTATTTGAAAAGTCCTCGCAACTGAAATATTAATTGTGTGTGTGTGTGTATTTACTGGAACTGGAAATTATTAATATAATTTTTTCTTAAAAGATTTGTTTGTGCTCCCCATTGAATTGTACGTATCTTTTCCATATGATTCGTTTGTCCTTATAATGGCTAAATCGGACTTGTAAGTTAATTTTGGGCTAAATCGGACTGGTGAGGGAAATCGGACTTGTGGGTGAATTCGAATTGTGGGCTAAATCGGACTTGTGGGCGAGTTCGAATTGTGGGCCTAAATCGGACTTGTGGGCGAATTCGAATTGTGGGCGAATTGTTACTGGTGTTACAAAACCAGAGGTCATCGACGACGCAATTATACATGCATGTATATATATATAATATATATATATAATATATATATTAATAATATACTATATATATATATATTATTATATATATACAAATATAAATAATATATGTGTACTGGTATATTTAAATGATACATGAATAAATGTTGTATCAGTCAGGTAGTAGTGTAAATATATGATGCCAGTTAGCATAATTGATTACATGCACGTTCCTCCAACTCTCTCTCTCTCTCTCTCTCTCTCTCTCTCTCTCTCTCTCTTCTCTCTCTCTCTCGTACTTCGAGTTCTCTGTAATAAGCTTCATGAGGACTTGGCCAACGTAAACCAATTAATAGACTTTGGTTATTTTCCTTCCATCGAAATATACGCCCTCTACAAGAGAGAGAGAGAGAGAGAGTGTGTGTGTGTGTGCGTGTGTGTATGTTTGGTATTCTTTTTATATTTTTGTTAATTTTACCCACATTTCGAGTTGGCTGTTTTAAATTTTAAAGAATTTGTTAACATAATCATATTTTTTATATATTTTGTAAGTTCTTCATCATTTCGATATTTAAGATTTTTTTATTATATATAATATAACACATATGCCAGACCCTTAATATTAATATATATTATATATATATATATATATATAATATATATATATATATAATATATATATATATCTATATATATATATATATATATATATATATATATATATATATACACGTATATATAAATTTTCTAATACGTTGTAGACCATTCTTCCTACTGAATACTGTTCCAGGAGATAAAACAAGGTAAAACCAAAAAATTGAAACTAAAAAGAACCTCATCTGGCTAACGAGGTCAGGAAATAAGGCTTGGCACTCCATAAACATTGAAACCGTTTAAGTTGAATAATTATGTAGGCTTCCAGCGGCTGTAGTACTATAGGCCTGCTCTGTACGGCGTGGTCTGGACATGATAAGTTATGTTAATTTGTTCCAGAACGGCTTGTGTTAACACTGTTGTTGCCGGCTGCTGATCTATGTGTTTGTACGTGCACGCGCGTGTGTGTGGATTTTTTTTTTTTTTTTACAAAAACATCCATCTACGTTGGACATTTTAATTGGGACCTGTCTTTTTTTTTTTTTTTTTTTCTTTTTTTTTTTTTAAGGACGGTGAGCGCCATATATTGACAGTGCGTTTCCACTTTTTATTCCCACCTTTTTCTTCTCAAAAATTTTTTTATTTTATTTCCTTGGCTCTTATCGCCTTGAATTCGTCCACTAGAAAGTTCGCTGAGCAGAGGATTTCCCTAAAGAGGCGTTTTCAGTAGCCCGGGATTTACTCCCTCGCTTATTGCGTACAGTACACCGTATGCAATGAGAACATTCTATTTGCTCACAGCTTCTTCGTCTTCCGGTCCTCATCGCGCACCATCTTTGTTTGCACCTAACCGCAAATTTCGTAGCATGTTCCAGTGACCTTACCTTACCTTACCTTACAGACCTTACGGCTCGTTCGGGTTGCCCCAGGTCCCTCAGTGTGAGGCAACTCTAATGTCTACCAGAGAATTGCTGATGCATCTTCCGGTATATTTTGCATCTTTCAATCTTGGATGGTCTGGGAGAGACCCAGGTATAATTGTAGTTCCCACTTGATATTTTTCGTAAATTTTAGCTGTGGGAATGTTGATAACTCTCTACCGATATCTTTACAACATTAAGCTAGAATATTTTCGCTTACTCGGGGAGTAAACCTACAAACTAGTTTGTTGTTGTTGTTGTTGTTGTTGGGATGTAGGAAAGGTCTATGGAAGAGCCTAAAAAGGTCTGTCTGAAAAAGATGTTTCGCATTGAGTTAAAGATACAGGAATTTTAGGATAGGATATTTATGATTGATTTATTAGAATGAAAATGTAAAAAGTAAATAATGTGGTTGTTAAACAGTACCGAACAATTATTTCTAATAAAATATGGCATATTTATTTTAATTTTTGTCGGTGAAGCAAAGCGCTGTTTGCCCATAGATTTTAGCACGTTGTAATTTACGTTAAAAGTTAGGAATATAACGTTTACAACTTATACCTGATGGGAAATAATCTTGCACGCGTTCCAAGTAAGCTGGAGGTCGGATCATGCCATGTTTAATCATAACCATTGGATACTACATTCTGCCATTTCAGGCTGTTATGAAAACGGGAACCAATTCAGGAAATTTCTTACATGCCTAAGATTTATAAGAATTAATGACTCGTTTAAGATGTTAACATTAATTATTTCACCACTGTCTTAAGAATGTTCCGTCAGGTATAAACATAGGTAAGAATGTAATGGTTATAGTAGATTCACATCAACCGTGCATTTGATGTTTAGGCCAGTCCCTTACGACGTTCCTGATTGGCTGTTGATGAGCCAATCGCAGGGCTAGAAACTCTCAGTCTCTCTCAGGAGAGTTCACGTAGGCAGGATGTATATGTTCCACCTCTCCTGAGGGCACATAGGCAGGATGCATGTTCCACCTCTCCTGAGGGATACTTTTGAAAGACGTATCCCTCAGGAGAGGTGGAACATGCATCCTGCCTATGTGAACTCTCTCGAGAGACTGAGAGTTTCCAGCCCTGCGATTGGCTTAGCAACAGCCAATTAGGAGCGTCGTAAGGGACCGGCCTAGACATCAGATGCACGGTTGGTGTGAATCCACTATAGTACTAAATTCCAATATGATTTTTTTTTTTTTTTTTTTTTTTGCAGATGTTCGGTGAAATTAACATTTTGATGACGATCATTTTGAACGCTCGGTCTCTTTCGGAATTCAATTCGAAAGATTCCAGAATTAACATTTGACTAGTTGGCTTACCTACGTCCATGGACCAGGTCCATCAGCGAGCCATTAAGAGGAGACGGAGAATCCCTTTAGAAGGAAATGGGAGTCCTCTGTTTCCGGGGCAATGAAGAGAGAGAGAGAGAGAGAGAGAGAGAGAGAGGAGAGAGAGAAGGTACAAAGGGTTCGGCCAAAATTGGTACTACAAGTGACCATCTTCCTTTGTTTGTTTGATTTTGCCAATACTCTTCGAATTTAGGATATTGTTCAAATACAGTTTATATATGCTTCGCTCTCAGCGTGGTGTGTGTGTGTGTGTGTGAGTGTGTGTGTGTGTTTATGTGTTTGGGGAACCGAGAAAGGCGAAAATTTACTTCTTGAGGTTAATTCGTAATCAAGAGAATATAAGTGACGAGGAGATTTTTTCAAGCGAAAGTGTTTTTTTTTTTTTTTTTTTTTTTTTCTACAGTCAGGGAATTGAACAGACTTCTCCAAAATATTTTGAACTATAAGTTATGTTGAATTAATCTGATGTTCCAAAAATTATATATATATATTATAGATATTATATATATATTATATATATATATATAGTAGTATATATATATATATATATTATATATATATATATATATTAATAACTTGATCACGAAGTATATAAAACGTGATGCTATGTATAAAGGTTTTTTGCCACGAAGGAAAAAAACAAATGAAAAAGCGAGATAGCCAAGTACTTTCGGTCCTGTTCGGACCCTTTACTGAGGCAAACTGGATTTTACAGAGAACAACATAGTCAAAAGAAAGCTTAATATACAAACTGACACTACAAGATTAGCAAGCAATAAGGGCGATTTTCACTCTACAGAAAGGAGGAGCCGCCTGAGGGTAGCCCCACCTTGAAGGATACACGCAGTAAACGAGTGATTCTCCCAGAAAACAGTACATTTTGAAAAAAACACGGAGCATATACAATTTTGATATCATGAATTTTTACACAAATTTTCCCCCAAAAAAATTATTATTAATGAAAAGACGAAAGAAAATATAAATATATATATATCGAGCAAGAGTAAGAGGGAGAGAAAATATCGAACCAGAGAGAGAGAGATGAGAGAGAGAGAGAGAGAGAGAGAGAGAGAGAGAGAGAGAGAGAGAGAGAGAGAGAGAGAGGAGACAGAAATAATAAAACTATATACATGTGGGACTAATTTATTAGTTGTTCATTTATTTTTAAGGTCCTTCTAAAACATCTTACAAATATATGGGTCCAATGGTACATTCCCAGGCTAAGATTTAAGGTTGTTTTTATGAGTGATTTGTATAATTGCCGATTCCAGTAAATTTCTTGAAACATAATCATTAGATCTAGCAATTACCGAGGTATCACCCCAATTAATACAATGAGATTTTTTTCACTCAGATGGATAAACAGTGCATTTGAAGTCTGGGCTGTTCTAATTAAATACATATGCTGCTTTATACGTATACATAAATTTTTACTTGACTGACCAACGTAAAACGATGGGCAATCCTTACAAGGAATTTTGTAAATGATGCTGTTATTTGTTACAGGACTATTCTTAATTAGCATATTCTTTTAATGGTATTTTGGTTATAAGAGAACACTACATTAACATTAAAACGATTTAAATATTGGATTTTATAGTTTCAAATCCACGAAAATAAGGTAGCTAAGTACATTTTTAGGCATTTCTTTTTCATTAATAGCAAACTATAAAACTTTTTGTGAGCTTTTTGATAATATAAATCAATTAAATGAGGTGGGTTGCAGAGATCGTTTCCTATCTTTTTTATGTATTCTATTTCTTGGTCCAGATATTGTGGACTCGAGATACGCAAAGCGCGTAGGAACATAGAAGAAAAAATTGAAATTTTAATATTAAGATGGTGGCCAGAATAAAAATGTACATATGTTAAATTATTTGTGGGTTTTCTATAAATACTGAATTTGCATTGGAAAGATTCTCTATGTATTAATACATCTAGGAAAGGGATGACATTGTTATTTTCAATTTCAACAGTGAATTTTATGGATGGCACTAAATTATTCAATTTAGACAGTAAATCATTTACATTGATACCACCAGGTAAGACTACTAAGATATCATCGACATAATCGGTACCATTTTGGTTAAGGGATAAGTGTGATATTCGGGAGGTGTTGTCTCTCAAAAAATTCCATATATAAGTTTGAAAGGAGAGGTGATAAAGGGTTACCCATGGCCATACCAAATATTTGTTGGTAATATTCTCCATTAAAAATAAATCTGCAATCACAAATACATAACTTAATAAAGGAAATTATGTGACTAACGGACATAGGCAATTCATGCAGTACAAGTTCATAACTTAAATATTCTAGCACAGAGTCAATAGGGACTTTTGTAAACAAAGAACATACATCAAAACTGACAAAAATATCGCTGGGGTTTAGTACAATGTTATTTAATTTTTCCACAAGATCAAGAGAATTCCGGATGTGTGAATTAGATACAGTTCCTAGTATGCGAGATAACAGTTTAGTAAGATATTAAGAATAGTTTATAAGCAATTGATCCTACAGTACTAATAATTGGGCGCTAGCGGT
>NC_087221.1:38147574-38175074 GCF_015104395.2 Macrobrachium nipponense | reverse complement strand
CTAAAGTGGAAGTAAGTTTATGTGTGTGTGCTTGCGTACGTACGTCCTTCACATCCAAAAGTGTAAATAATTTCTTTGGATATGTTTTTCCAAGGCCTTTTCCTTTTGTCAGTGTGCATGTCTCTCGTTCTCGAAACTGGAAATAACTTTGTGTGTGAGAGAGAGAGAGAGAGAGAGAGAGAGAGAGAGAGTATGAATGTGTGAACGTGTGTGTGTACGTCCTTCGCGCCCTAAAGTGGAAATAACTCTGAGAAGATAGGCGTGACGGCGTAATAGCTTCCATTTCCGACTCTTGAAAATATAGTAGAGCGTGTGTCCCGGCCTCTAATTGCAGACCTTCTTTGTCCTTGTTTGGGCGTTATTAGTAAACTCCCTTGACCCTTCGCCCGCCTGCCTGCCTGCCTGCCTGCCTGCCTGCCTGCCTGCCTGCCTGCCTGCCTGCCTGCCTGCCTGCCTGCCTACCTACCCTGCCTCCTGCCTGCCTGCCTGCCTGCCTGCCTGCCTACCTACCTACCTACCTGCCTTGCCTGCCTGCCTGCCTGCATACCTGCCTGCCTGCCTGCCTGCCTGACTCTCGTTGCACCGAAACACATTTGCCAGCTGTTTGGGGGTCCTTTTGAGGCCTGAATATAAAGTCAAGGCCGTATATCTCGTTGGAGTGTGATGAATCATTTTTGAAATATGATGAACAGGAGATATTGTTCCATTTTCTGTAAAACCTTTTGGAGGCTTGAATATAACGCCAAGGCCATATTCCTCGTTGGATTGTGTCGAATAAGTTTTTAAAAATATGAACAAGAAATATTGTTCAGTTTTCTGTAAAACCTTGTAGAGTCTTGAACCTCGTTGGATTGTGTCCGAATATATATATATATATATATATATATATATATATTATATATATATATATATATAATATATATATATATATATGTGTGTGTGTGTGTGTGTGTGTGTGTGTGTGTGTGTGTGTGTGTTTTATATATATATATATATATATATATATATATATATATATATATATATATATATATATATATATATATATATATATATATATATATATATATATATATATATATTAATATGATGAACAAGAAATATTGTTCCATTTTCTGTAAAACCTTCTGGAGGCTTGAGTATAACGCCACATCATTGTTCATCGTCGTACTTGGATGTATCCTCTTTCATTTTGACGAGCAAGAAACATTATTCCATTCTCGGTCAAATGCTTTCAATACTTCGCACTTCGCGATGTCATCTGACCGAGCGAGAGGGTCCTCATCACTCGTCATAATTTCCTCGTCAGATGGCCTCCTCATCCGCCGTATCTCGCCCAGGAAGACTTTCTTCCCCCTTGTGAAAGATGGACACTTGCCGGCGTCGTTTTTCAGAGGCATCTTCCGCTTTCCAAAACAAGCGGAATGCCCCGGAGGGCCTCCTCCATTCATTCTGCTTCCGGGGCATTACCTGCGTCATGAGCCCCGTGCCTCATCCTCTTTCAATTGAATGAAGCTGAATGGACCTCCCATTATTTTGGCAACTCTTCGTTCCGACCCACGCTGACAGGCGCGTGGACCTTGTTGCAGTTCTTCAGACACTATGGGGGGAGGGGGGGGGGGGGGGCCTGTTCGTCAGGTCGTGAATACCCTCCCTCCCTCAGGCACTTTGTGGGTGTGTGGGGGGGGGGTGTTCGTCGGGTCGTCAACGCCCTCCCTATACTTCCCTTTTTGTGGAGCGAATGAGGCCGCAAAGGGGATTTATGTGAATGACGTCATTCGGTTTTAGGGTTAGAGAGGTTTTGTTAAGACACTCTTGCTGTCATTGTTACCGTAAATGTTTCTCTTTAGTGGACCCAGGACCCACTGAGTCGGTCTTCGTAGTGGGTCGCAAGTGGACCGAAATAAGGATGAAGTGGGCGCTATGACGTCACGGGGTTCCGTTTTGAAGAATGCTTTTGGATGGGGAAAGGGGAAATGAAGGTTGGCAATAACGAGGACGAAACTGAGGGAGTGGATAGTGTCAGTGGTTTATGCCTTACTTTCAATTTTTTTTAATTAGTTATCTGTCTAAATCATTATAAGATATACTATAATGAGGGTCAGAATAGCAAGAAATGCGAGGTGTTTTAATTAATTTATTAATAAGTCTTCCATAAAAGCTCTCTCTCTCTCTCTCTCTCTCTCTCTCTCTCTCTCTCTCATTCATTGTTTGTATCAAATTCAGAACTGTTTCTCATAGCATGTATCTGATTCAGAATGATCAAATCTGTCATAAGGCGCTTTAACGAATATGTAATTCAAGATGTATAATTAATTTTACTAACTCTATATGTCCTTGATATTTGTACCGATAACTGGTGTGTATTCACGTAATTTTAGAAATTTTGAGTGCAATAAAACGAGAAAGTTTTGTGTTTATTGAGGGCAACGAGTGTAGTGAAGTTATGGTGTTTTCACGTAATTTTAAAATTTTGAGTGCAATAAAACGAAAAAGTTTTGTGTTTATTGAGTGCAACGACTGTAGTGAAGTTATGGTTGAGTACGATTGAAATTCCGTTTTCATATATATATATATATATATATATATATATATATATATATATATATATATAGTATATATATATATATCTGTGTAATATATATATTTTTTTTTCTTTATTGTATCAGCATGACAAAAATATTCTTTGTAAGATGATTTTTTTTTCGACCACTGCTCTTTGACTGACTGATGGTCATTATTTGCCAATTTCACACCAAGTGGTCACACCCCCATATCTTATATTGGCAGACTTCCTCTGTTGAAAGACAAACACACACGCACACACTTGCCGATGCTTTTTTTCGTGAGTTTTCTGCGTTGCAAGCAGACGGGACGCCCCGAGGCTGTCTATTCATTCTGCTTTTGGTGCATTGCCTTCGCTATGAACCCCATCCTTCATTTTCTTGCTTGAGAATATGGCGAGATTGATTATTCACATATTTTATTTTATATATTCACAGATCGTGCTTCCCGCTTTGACACGTAGACTCGGCATTTCTCGGATATTTTTGCCGGGGTGATTCCTTGGGGGGGTCATGAATCCCCCTTCTTTGTTTTAGAGGTTACTTTGACCTCGTGGGATGTGCGTATCAATTCCGCTTGAAATTTCAATTCATTTTTTCACTATTCCATTTTTTCGCCACTCCCACTAGATCTGGTTTTTTATTTTGTTCATACATGACAGTAAGCAAAATACGTGCATATTTTCTCCTTTGAAATTTGGTCATTTTTCCACGACTCCACTTTCAGCTCTCTCTCTCTCTCTCTCTCTCTCTCTCTCTCTCTCTCTCTCTCTCTCTCTCTCTCTCTCTCTCTCTCGTAATCGTTGTCCAGAGTGTCAATTGTCAAGGGAAATGTCACGGGTAGGTTGCTGCGAAAAATACAGGAGATATAAAACTTTTTTTTTTTTACTTTTTTCCATTTTCGAATCTGAACCATTTTTTTTTTTTCTCTTTCGAATTTCCACGGTAAAGAATAGACAGGACTCATATTCCCAGATGATATCGATCCGCGATTTTTATTTCCGACTTGCGAGAATATATTTGTAGTGAGGAATGCAAGTATTTTTTCAGTACTGTGAACATTATTTGACTTAGATGCCATATCTCTTTCTATATTCATAGATGCCATATCTCTTTCTATATTCATAGATGCCATATATTTATCTATATTCATCTTTTACCTTATTTTTTTCTAAGAGTTTTATAACTTGCGAGCGTCACTTTCTCTTTACATTTATTTGCTGTGTTTGAACGTGTTCAGACGAACTCAGTAATTCCATTAGTAACAGTCCCCTTTGGTTTGTGTTATACGTCACTTTAGAGCTTTTTAAGGGACCTTTCTGTGGAACTCCGTATATTTCTTTATCTTTATAGTATATATATATCATAGTATATATATATAGGTATATATATATATACATATATATATATATATATATATATATATAGATATATATATATATATTATACATATATATATATATAATATATATATATATATAATATATAATTATATATTGCATCAGTTTGATGTCTCGCGTTGCTTTTATGCTTAACGGAATTCCTTTTTGATCAGTTGCGTGGTATAAGTCTGTGATTAGTGTAGATATTGTGTATATATGTGTGTTTGTGTGTGTGTACTTACATAGACGCACACACATTTGTTTACCAAAAGCCTACGCAATTAATTTTCAAGAAAAATTCATGCATACGAACAAATACACACATACACACATAAATATGTGTATGTACATGTATACATACATACATACATACATACGTGTGTTATCCATTATCTGTCACAAAGTTGACATTCTAATATAACTCCAATTATCTGCAAAAAAAAAAGGTCAACATATAGGCAAAGGGTTGTATCATCGTCCTGTGTGGTGGTTTTTTTTTTTTTTTTTTTTTTTTTTTTGCAAAAGATTCTGCACGAATCGTCGTCCTCCTTAAAATTTTATCTATGCAACGGCTTCCTGCTTCGATGTTGCAATCTTCGCTATTTATTTTACGATAATATATTGCACATAGTTCCCGCGAGCTTGTTGCCTCTCGTGTTGGGTAAATTTTCCGAGATGCCGAAATAATAATATCTCTCTCTCTCTCTCTCTCTCTCTCTCTCTCTCTCTCTCTCTCTCTCTCTCTCTCTCTCATACATTTTATTCTGATGGCCGTTACAGTATGAATATATATATATATTATATATATATATATATATATATATATATATATTATATATATATATAATATATATATATATATATATATATACTCGTATATTTAACTACCAGTCAATTAAATCAAATAATTACGAAAGAAACTCGATATAGAGCGTGAAAGATATGGATGAAGAGATATGTATAATGTGTCTTCGCGTCATTTTGCATTTATCATTCAATATGCACGTAAGTTTGAGCGTGTGTGTATGCGTGTCTGTTTTCACGCTTTTGTATGTATATGCGAACAAGGGAGCCTGGGGAGGAGGGGCGGTAGCGGGTCGGAACATCTCCCAATCAGTGTATTTCTCTCCCCATCACCGATATTTTCGTAGAGCAACATCACCTGATAACGCTGTGGGATCCTGTCACTTGTTCACAGTTCCCCTCAAATCTTTTCTTCGCCACCGTCTCCCCTCTCCCGTCGTCCCGTGGGATGATGGCCTTTTCTGTCTTGACTTTTTTTTTTAAAGGATTCTTATATTTATGAAGATCGAAGAGAGGGGGTTGGGGGGAATATTAAGGAGACGTCTCGAGAGGGAGGGAAAAGGGAGAGAGAGAGAGAGGGAAAGAGGGAGAGAAATATGGAGGGAAAATGGGAGAGAGACAGGGAGGGAAAGAAGGAGAAAAAGAAGGAGAGTAAGAGAGAAGGAAAAAGGTAGAGAAAAAGGGAGGGAAAGAGAGCGAGAAAGAGGGAGGGAAAGAGGGAGACCTTACCTTACCTTACAGGGGAAGAAGGAGAGAAAGAGAGATGGAAAGAGGTAGAGAAAGAAGGAGAGAAAGAAAGAGGGAAAGCGGTAGAGAAAGAAGGAGAGAAAGAAAGAGGGAAAGAAGGAGAGAAAAGAAGAGGGAAAGAAGTAGAAAAAGAGGGAGTGAAAGAGAGAGGGAGAGAAAGAGAGAGGGAAAGAGGGAGGGAAAGAGATAGGAAAAGAGGGAGAGAAAGGGAGAAGGAAAGGTATGGTAGTTGAGAGACATACAGACAGGTAGGTAGGGAGGTAGGGAGGGGAGGTCAACGGGGAAGGTGTCGAAGAGACATTTTTATTTGTGGGGTGGGGGTGGGTGGGTGGGGTTGTAGGGGAGGGGTGGAGTTTTCATGAGGTGGGGGTAGGGGGGCTGTGGGGTCAGTAGCTCATCTTGCGGAAAATCGACGAGAAAAGGAATTCTATTTTTAACGTTTTCTCTCTTGGAAATTCACGACGACGACAACGCCAGGCATCGGAAATTCTCTCTCTCTCTCTCTCTCTCTCTCTCTCTCTCTCTCTCTCTCTCTCTCTCTCAAATTGTTTGCCAAGTCACTGGATTGATGCTCTTCGTTTTCCGTTACTCATATAAAGAAATATCTTTGATGATCTTGATTTCAGAAATACTTCAAAGAATGCGTCGTTTTATTAGTTATAAGAATATAAGAAAGCACTTGACAATATTATCTGGTAAGATAAACATAAAAAAAGGACTAATGAAATAGATTACTAATAAATAGAAAAGTAAAGGACAGTGATTGACAGCTTCAAGTGACGAGAAACGGAAAACAAACCGTTGTTGATGATGTCGAGCTGAACATAATAAAAAGGAAGACAGGAGATAACGTTCAAGTTTAAAAAAAAAAAAAAAAAAAAAAAAAAAAAAAAAAAAAAAAAAAAAAAAATTAAACTAAAAAAAAGAAAGTCGATGACGATTAGTAAAAGAAGAAGTTGGCAGAAAGAAAGTTCTCATTTCAATCACGTTAAAAAAAGAGAGAGAGAAGAAAAATAAAATGGCTGATAATGTCAAAGTTTAAAATGAAAAGAACGAGAGAGAGAGAGAGAGAGAGAGAGAGAGGAGAGACTCCAATACATTACGTGAAAATTTGATAAACGAAGGAGAAAAGAAACTTGCCCTCACTTTTTCCTCAAACTTCGGAGGAATCTTCCCGTCGGAGGAGATCTGAAGATTCCCGGAGAATTATTGACAGCTGTATATTCAAAATGGCCGACGTATTTGACAAACGAAATGGCATTATCGGTGCAAGCGCCTCAGTGGCGTGATCGGTATGGTCTTGGCCTGCCACTTCGGTGGCCGCGAGTTCGATTCGCGGGCATTCCATTGAGGTGTGAAAGATGTGTATTTCTGGTGATAGAAGTTCACTCTCGACGTGGTTCGGAAGTCACGTAAAGCCGGCGGTCCCGTTGCTGAATAACCACTGGTTCCATGCAACGTGAAAACACCATACAAACAGTTATCGGTGCTTGTGAAACACAGACTGGGAAATGGAGAAACATTTTAAAGCTACCTTTGGGTTGTTAGTGCAAATCACGACGAGGTCGGTTTTGTTTGAGACAAACAAAGCTAATCAATCGGCGAAGAATTCGGTCCGGATGCCTTCGGGTGCTTCGCGCAAATTAAATCAGGGTTGTTTTTGTTTTTGTCTTTGTCTTCGTTAGTGTTCGTTTCCTCGTAAGCTTTAAACTACTACATGTTTGGACTCGTAATTCGTTTTTGTTTAGCACTTCGTTACTCTTAAGTTTTCTCTAGACTTGTAATTCTTTTTAGTTTTCTGAATTTTCTGAGAAGTAAACTATTGTACCGGCTATGTCTGTCCGTCCACACTTATTCTGTCCGCCCTCAGATCTTGAAAACTACTGAGGCTAGAGGGCTGCATATTGAGATGTTGATCGTCCACTCTCCAGTCATCAAACGTAGCAAATTGCAGCCCTCTAGCCTCAGTTGTTTTTATTTTATGTGAGGTTAAAGTGAGCCATAATTGTGCTTCTGGCAACGATATAGGACAAGCCGATATAGGCAATTTGGGCGATAAATTTGTGATAGTAGATCGTACTTGCTCGAAAAATTAAGACAGGAAAGAACGAAGTTCTTTTGATCGTATTTTTATTGTAATGTGAGACACTAATAGATAGAAAATGGAATGACGGAGGGATTTTAGTTACGTCTATTAGTTCCCCCCACCCTTTCCTTTTTTTTTTTACAAGATGCAATTGCAATTTCGTCCAAAATGTTTGCAACATTATTAATTTTTTCAAGGGCTATTGCTGCCCTAGACCCATGTAGTGATGAACAGTTGTAGCTATTCACATGAGCTTTCGGTGGCTGATGCTGTAAATTATTTATTTATAACATCATCATTGTCATTATGGTAATTAGGATAGTTCGCTGTTGTCATTGGGGCGTTTATGACGAAAGCAATCGGAAAACGAGGCCCATAGGAGAGGGCTAAGCATAGGTCAAGTCAGGTCAAATTTTGTTTATCAGTTTTGACGTGGCATATTTATTAACGAAGGTGAAGAGGAAACCAGAGGTGAAAATAAGAAACAAAATAAATGAAATTGAAGAAATAATGAAAGTTAAGAAATATAAGCAAATGAGACGTAAGAAATAGTATGTAAAAATATGGAATGTAGAAGAGGCAGCGATCATCCATCTCTCACGGGATCATTAATCTTGGAAGATAATTGTGAGCAAAGATCGCCCACGTCCGCCCCTCTGCTCAGCCCATGCTTCTACGCCGACGTCTCAGGCTCTGAGGCACGAATGGATGACCTGACCTGACCTGAAGGAACTAGTAAAAAAAATCTATTGCGACGATAAACGTGAATTTTTACTTTTTACAATATATACAGCACCTCAGTGGCGTGCTCGGTATGGTCTTGGCCTACCACCTCGGTGGCCGCGAGTTCAATTCTCGGGCATTCCACTGAGGGGTTAGAGATGTGTATTCTCTGGTGATTGTTCACTCTCGACGTGGTTCGGAAGTCACGTCAAGCCGTTGGTCCCGTTGCTGAATAACCACTGGTTCCATGTAACGTAAAAACATACAAACAAACAAAAAACTATTTACAATGTCTTGAGCTATGTTCTTGTCTTTAGAAGCTTTCTATTTACAGTATGTCTTGAAACATGTTGTAAATAGTAAAAATTCACGTTTATCGTCACAGTACTTTTTTATTTTATTTTATTTTTTTTTTAACTAGTTCCTTCGGGTTAAATCAGGTCATCCATTCAAGCCTCAGAGCCTCGCGACTTATCTTTAGAAGCTTTCTTTAC
Organism: Macrobrachium nipponense; assembly: GCF_015104395.2. Lineage (NCBI taxonomy): Eukaryota > Metazoa > Arthropoda > Malacostraca > Decapoda > Palaemonidae > Macrobrachium > Macrobrachium nipponense. The sequence goes on along the minus strand of NC_087221.1, from coordinate 38,166,274 downwards.
AATTATGTTTCACTTTGCTAAGATACTGATGTTTAATCCTGTTGAGTAACCTCATACGTATTTGACCAAACCTTTCGTCTCGTCAATTCCAATTGAGCTTTGTCCCGTTTACATCAACAAAGACAAATGAAAAAAAGTATAAAGTTATCCAGTATCGTAAGTTTTCGTGACCTCCAGATATATTGTCATCAAAATCGTAAGTTACAAAAGCTTAAAGCTTATCTTTCTTTAGATTCTCAAGGTGCTTTTTTTATTATAGAGGTTTTTTTTTTATCCGCAACAGTGATTTTCGCGTATGGTCCTATGTGACTTTTATACTAATATAGTCTTATCAGGATTTATCTTTTTTTTTTTTTTTTTTTTTTTTTTTTGAAGGTGGGAAAGTAGCTTTGGTAATCCTCATGGAAACGTATTATTATATTTTTCCTTCACGCAAGTTTATGACATTCCCAAAATGCATTCGTGGCGTTAATAAGATGAAATAATAACCATTCCGTCCTAAAATGTATTCGTGGCGTCAGGGAGATAAAAATATACTTTCCTTAGTAAGTGAAAGGTCAAAGGAGATTACCCCGCTTCGTGTAAGAACGCTCAGAACACATTTACTCTAGAATACTTTTAGGTCAAGTTAATCTGAATCCCAGAAAATACTGAGCAGTGGTGGCCCGAGAATCTTCTGGTTTAAGGTTTGAAGCGCGTTGTGTCTTTACGTAGATTTCCCTAAGTTATTACTTGGATGCTGTTTTCTTGTATTTCTGGCCAATCGTTGATTCAGCTTCTCCTGTTTTCATGTTACGATGCTATTCTTCTATTTTCATCTTTTATTTATTTAGTAAGCGAATACCACAGGAAAATGATAGGCAGAAATCCAGGCGCTTTCGTCTTTACTAAGACATTGTCAATATATCTCGTAATTTTCCAGACGCTTGCACGGCAAGATATCGGATATATATATTTTTTTTTTACACATTCTTTATGAATATCCTCAAATTGTGCTTCTAATATTTTGTTCATAACTTTTGGTCTCTAATGCTTCTCCGAACATTTGCTTAGCAAGTTACCGTACATTTGCATAGCAAGTTCTCTAATACTTCTCCGAACATTTGCTTAGCAAGTTACCGTACATTTGCATAGCGAGTTCTCTAATACTTCTCCAAACATTTGCTTAGCAAGTTACCGTACATCTGCATAGCAAGGTCTCTAATACTTCTCCGAACATTTGCTTAGCAAGTTCCCGTACATTTGCATAGCAAGTTACCTTATTTATTTCCACATTCCCCATGAATTTCCACATATTGTGAATACCAGAAAAATAATAATTATTACGTTTCTTCTTGCTATATTAATTAACAGACAGAATCGTTCTACCGTATCCCTTAAATCAGTCTTTTCAATGTTTGAAAATTCGCATTGCTTTTATTGAATGCATTCTCCTTTCTGATAATGTTTCCCGTATTTTATGTCGACGATTTCTCTGAAATTCAGAAGAAAGATTCTGAGAGAGAGAGAGAGAGAGATATTTTACTAATAAACCTAAACCTCATTACGAATGGGAAGAAGAATAATTAGAGAGAGAGAGAGAGAGAGAGAGAGAGAGAGAGAGAGAGAGAGACCCAAAAAACAAAACTACGGTCACGCAACCAGGTTAAAATAGAAAGAGAAAGAGAGAAATAATCAAAACCACAAAATACGGTCATGCAGAGAGAGAGAGAGAGAGAGAGAGAGAGAGAGAGAGAGAGAGTCCAATATTCAGTTCCTCAACATTTCGCTGTCTGTTATATACTGTGAAAATTCCGAGGACTTTTTCGGAGGGGGCCAGATTTTAAATTATCCCTTGGTACGAGTTTCACACTTTATAAAAAAAAAAAAAGAAAAAAAACTTAACGAGTTAACTATAAGCAAGTTTGCAAGTCTTCTCTCTCTCTCTCTCTCTCTCTCTCTCTCTCTCTCTCTCTCTCTCTCTCTCTCTCTCTCTCTCCCCTTTCGCGTGATCGTATTATTATGCTTTTGAATCTCTCTCTAAGAAACAAGCCCCCATAAAAGGGTAATGCCGCCAGTGCACCTCACGCGGGGCACTGTAGACACAACTTAAGGATCTTTGCGAAGTCCCTTCGGCCCCTAGCTGCAACCCGTTTCATTCCTTTTACTGTGCCTCCGTTCATATTCCTCCATCTTACTTTCCACCCTAGCCTAAGAATTGTTTCGTTGTGCAACTGAGATGGTTTCCTGCTGTTACACCTTACAACCTAACCTATTTACTCTCGGTATCCCTTTCAGCACTGAATGACCTCATAGGTCTCAGGGATTGGTCCTTGGGCTAAATTTTATATTCCATTCCATTCCATTCCGTAAGGGTAAACAAACGTCCGTAAAGTAGAATTACCCATTACCTATATACATGTGTGTTTGTGTAGGTTTATATATATATATTATATATATATATATATTATATATATGTATATATATATATATATGTGTGTGTGTTACGTAATGTACATATTTAATATATTATATTTATATATATAGTTCATATGTATAGACAAATTGATAAATAGAATTGTGGGTGAAGGGTGAAGGATATTTTCGTACTATATTATTCATGCTCCTCACCATGTTACTTTTAATCCAGATCTCTTGAATTAAAATTCCGAGAATAACATTTAATTTTCTTTTTGGTTTTTTTTTCTGGTTAGCAGATGAGGACACATGGTCACAATAGATTTTCTCTTCCTGTTTCGTCACGGTCTCTTCCTTTGTTATTTCTTACTCTTTAAACAAGTTTTCTTTCTCCCATGGAAATTCAAGCATTCATTTTCTTTTTTTTTTTTGGGGGGGGGGGGAGGGCATGGGAAAGGGGGGAGGGAAGCCAAGGGGGGGAGTTGTCCCTGGAGGAGGAGGTATAGGGGACTTGATGATATAAGAGTACATAGTCATAAATACTTTCTCTTTCCATTTGGCCTCATTATTTTCCCTCTTGCTTTGTAACGCTACCGTAAAACAATTCTTATGTTATTTTTTATATATTTATTCATTAATTTATTATCTATTTATATGTTAATTTGTTAAGTTATTTTTTCTTTTCTAATGACTGACATCATCTTTCTGTATTCTATACTGTTTTTTTCATCTGTCCATCCGCCTGTGGTGTTTGCGTATGGTAACACTGCGTCCCGGGCTTTAGATAGTCACATTCAGCTTACATTCAACAATAATAACAATATCCTATTTCGAATATTAACGGTGTAATTCGCATACAGTAAGTTATTAAAACACTTTTCAGTTGCAAATGTACACCCAGATATCCTTTTATTTACCTCAAACTTACACATAGCGTAACTATTTAAAGCCCGGGACGCAGTGTTACCATACAAAAATACCACAGGCGGATGGACAGATGGAAAAAAACAGAGTATAGTAAACGCAATATTCATTGGAAGCTTGAATTTCAAGTCAGTTGCCTCTGTTAGGCTTGTTCCATACGAATAGATTTCATCTTCCAAATAATAATAATAATAATAATAATAATAATAATAATAATAATAATAATAATAATAATAATAATAATCATGACGTCACAAGTTTAGAGCCAAGCCTCTTCCCATGTTGCGAGGATTTGCCTGAGAATGGAACATAACATCCTCCCATCTCCCTTAATCTAGTTGCAAAATCTTTTCAGGAAGTCAGACGCTGAAATTGGGATTCAACAATAGTGCATGTTATTGAAAATAGTACGATGCGGATAATTGCCAATTATAACGAGCCCGTGATAAAATTTCTTCCTTATCCTTGCTTCACGGATTGGTGTCCGTTTATAACAAGCAAAGAGGTTTTCACTCGCCTTTCATTAGCAGAATTTTGCAGGTTGATTACTCCAGTCCTTTTTTGTTCCCTCGCGAGCGACAATAGAACGTAAACGGGCTTGAGAGATAGAGTGAAACGGAACCGGATACTTTTAAATTTATATATATATATATATATATATATATATATATATATATATATATATATATATATATATATAAAATAGGTGAGTGTGTATGTATGTATGTATGTATGTATATGTGTGTATTTATGAATGTGACAAGGAGTATAGTCATGTCTCCTCTGGAGCAAACATTTGTTAGACGAAACGTTTTCTCTTGGAAGTGTGTGTGTGTGTGTGTGTGTGTGTGTGTCCGAAACGCTTCACCGTCCATCCACGAGAACTCGAGCAACAGACTGATCCACTTCTCCAGTTAACCGAAAAGAGACGACTAAATTGTGCCTAATTCTTTTCGTCTTCGTATTTGAACGTCTTTTTCTCTAAACAAAACCCCCTCGGCTTCAGAACAGCAGTTCAGTTTTATTTTTCCCTCGTGCCAGCGGTCATAAAAATCTCATATTTAATGTTTGCCTTCGCCGACCCTGTGTGTTTGCCTCGCACGTGAAAAAGAGGAGTCTGCCCTCAAGGCGAGTTACGTGCAGTTTTTTTTTTTTTTTTTTTTTATGTTCTCGTATGTATTTTCATCGTGAATTCTGTTAAGGTTAGAGATGTGTTCTCTCTCTCTCTCTCTCTCTCATCTCTCTCTCTCTCTCTCTCTCTCTCTCTCCTCTGACATTAAATATATATATATATATATATATATAATATATATATATATATATCTATATTATTGTCAGAGGAGAGAGAGAGAGAGAGAGAGAGAGAGAGAGAGGGAGCGCGCAACATTTTTAAGCTAACAGAATTCACGATGAAAATATAATATATATCTATCTCTCTCTCTCTCTCTCTTCTCTCTCTCTCTCTCTCTCTCTCTCCCTCTGTCTCGTCTCTCGCGTCTCTCTCTATATATATATATATATATATATATATATATATATATATATATATATATTATATATATATATATATATATATATATAATATATATATATATATAGAAAATGTAATGTATATGAAATATGTGTACACAGATTTTCTTGATAACTAAAAAAAAAATGTTGCTTCTGCATGGTCTGTATATCATTATAGAATTAACGTAAGTAATTTTATTTTTATACAACAATTTTCACTTGACTGAGGATCCACGCAGGCCAGAAGCCTGCCTGCCAGTACAGGCTTTTGGCTAAAATGGAGGAGGATTGCATGAATCCCTTTTTACCCATCTTGTATGCATCAGTGTCCCTGCAACGACCAAAGATTATCACTTCCATCGTTCCCGAAACGATGGTGAAGAGCAGTGTCATTAGACCAAAACCTGTTCGATTCTCGGCTCTGTCAACGCGTAATCAGAGGAATTTATTTCTGGTGATAGAAATAGTTTCTCGAGATAATGTGGTTTGGATTCAACAATAAACTGTAGTAGGTCCCGTTGCAACCAGTTGGTTCCTAGCCTCGTGAAAATATCTAATCCTTCGGGCCAGCCTTAAGAGAGCTGTTAATCAGCTCAGTGGTCTGGTAAAACTAAGATATACTTAACTTAGACCAAGACCTGTTGGCAGTGAAAAGACATCTAAACAATGTCTTGAGATACCGGGGCAAAGATTCTCGCTTCCAGGAACTGCTGCAAATTGAGTCCGATTGTCGGAGCATTTTGCAACTGGTGGCGACACAACACACAATCTCTGCAACGCCTCGTCCTGGAATTGTTTGTTCCTTTCCGTTGTTTCTTCTCGGGACGTAATCCGCGAGTTCATTTGACCTCTCCTGAGAATCGGCAAAAGAATTCTCCCATTGTTGCAGTTTCGTCCCTTTCTAGAAAACCTGTCTGTTTACCGAATGCTACGCGCCTTTCGAGAGGGATTTAAGGAGGTCTTTGTCTGTCTGTCTGTCTGTCTGTCGATGAACTTTTTTTTTTTTTTTTTTTTTTTTTTTTTTTTGAGTGCTTATCTGCTTGTCTCCATTTACCCCAACCTTTCCCTCTCTCCAGGTGAAGTGTCGAAGCTACATCTGCCTGTCTGTCTGTATGTCTTTCAATAAATTACAGGCATTTCCAATGAGGGAAATCGTCAGTTACAGACATTTCCAGTGAGGGGAAGCGTAAATTACAGACATTTCCAGTGAGGGGAAGCGTAAATTACAGACATTTCCAATGAGACATTTCGTGAATTACAGACATTTCCAAAGAGGCAAATCTTCAATAACAGACATTTCCAATGAAGGAGTTCAAACAGATGTATCTGTTTGTAGTTAAATGTATCATGGAACCAAAGATGCTTAACAAAAGTTGTTGAAATACGTAAATACTTTTCATTCTTCCTGTAGTTAATTTAACTGCGATCTTTCTTTCCAGTTAGGTGACTGTGGAGGCTTTTATGAGAATGCCTGTAGTTCACATGTCCGTATACCTGTAGCTCAAATGTGTATGTCTGTTAATCAAATACGTTTCAGGTATTCATAGAGCTCTGTTCGCCTGCAACTCAATCATATCCATTTGCAGTTCAGTGGTGCCTAGTGGTCTGTCATTCTTTTACGGAACTTTACATGTAAATAGAATAAGTTCATCTGTAATTCCAATCTGTCTGATTGTAAGGAAAGATTCGCCTGTTAGCCGGCGACCCACAAACTCTCTCTCCAAGGAAAGGGGATTGAAAAGGTGGAACCCTTCAGAGGGAAATGACTGACGGGTGATTGAGTGATTGATGGACTGACTCGAGACAAAAGGGAGCGAGTGAACGTGAAGTTTTTTTTTTTTTTTTTTTTTTTTTTTGAGGTCGGGGGGAGGGAAGGGAAGATACCGCCTGTGGTCGTGTTGGTAAACAGCGCCATCTTTTGATTGGAGTGAATTCCTTTCTGCGCGATTGCAAGACGTTTGGGCGTTTCATTTTTTGACAGACCGGAAGATTAACGGTGCTCCTAAGCTGAGCTCCTCCTTGATAATCCTTAGAGAGGGTTGTGTTTGGTGATGATATTGATGATGATGATAATAATGAAGATAACTAGAAAGAATCTCTACCAACAACAAAAACGAAACAAAAATCTTGAATCCCCATCCAGATTTGAACGCTGAATCCATCTGACTCTAATGATTTTTCAACACAGCCTAACCCTCCAAAATATGTCATCAAATCCATCAGAAATCTTTATGGACAAACAAACCACAATAGAGAAAGACAAACCTCTTAATCTTACCATAATGGGCATAATGTCTGTCCGTCCGTCTGTCATTCATTCACGACCTAACGGCTGGTCCGATGGGCATGAAAACTTGGCAGGATTATAGTGGGAACCCCTAACATGGTTTATAATGGGGTTTCATCCTACCTCCTCCCCCACCCGCTTCGAAGGGGGTGGGGGTGAGAAGGAATTCCCTGAAACGGAGCTGGTTCTGCCCGTGAAACGAGGCTGGTTACCCCCGTAGACTTCGTTACTTTACGAATTTTCATACATAATTTCTGTATACATATGTTTGCAAGTAATAATAATAATAATAATAATAATAATGGTTTTTAATTTGAAATCTAAAGGCCTGTTCACCAAGAGCACCCAACAAAATATTAGGGAATCTCCTGACGGTGAGCGAACCGTGTATATCTTCTTCCTTCGTAAGAAGAGAGGATTTCGTTAGATCTCAGATTTATACCAGAATTAGTTGGTGGCAGTAATGCTTCCCCCGACTGATCTGAGATTGGTAGACGAAGCATACGCTGTGTTTTAGGCATCTTTCTAATAGGGGATTCTCTCTCTCTCTCTCTCTCTCTCTCTCTCTCTCTCTCTCTCTCTCTCATACCATCCGGATCCAAGTTGGAGATTGCCGGATAATACCAGAGTTTACTTTAGATATTTTTCTACTCTTTGTTTTTAATGAAGAAAATAGGAAATAATATATTGTACTACATAGTCAGTTATATCTAGCAGATGCTGCTTAATACCAGAGTTTACTTGTTTACTTAAGATATTTTTCTACTTTTTATTTCTAATGAAGGAAATACGAAATAATGTAATATACATAGTCAGTTATATCTAGCAGACTTAAGAACTGGAAACTGAAACTGAAACTGACACGCGAAGTGTATTTGAGGTGTAATCGTTATTCTTTTTATTTCTGTATCGCAGGAGATCTTATATATTAATTTCTTTTGAATCTAAACCAAATTCTATGGTAAAATTTTCAGGAGAGTTAAGGTATAACATTTTGCGGTGGTATTTTATGTGTTTCTTCTTTATTTACCGCATATTTTTTGCTATGTTATATTTGGCAACTATGAGACTTTTTTCTTGTGTAGACAACTGACTTATTCCGTGACGACCCAAGTCCTTATTAACTGCGCTCGCTCTCTCTCTCTCTCTCTCTCTCTCTCTCTCTCTCTCTCTCTCTCTCTCTCTCTCTCTCTCTCAAATGATCGTTGTAATAAATATGGATGTCAATCCTTCTTCTGTCAGTGACATACGGCCAATATATATAATTAAATATATATATATATATATATATATATATATATATATATATATATATATATATATATATATATATATATATATATATATATATATGTGTGTGTGTGTGTGTGTGTTTGTGTTATTAATTATTATTGTTTATATATTATTGCTTAAAAAATCTTCTTATTCACGGAGAACAAACGTTGCTTCTACGAAACACCTGAGTTACCTCACATGTGTGTTGGTCGAAGAACAAAGACACTACTTTGGGTTCTCTTTCCTAACTCGACGAAACTTTTGTCAACTTTGCGTGTACTCTGAATCCGCTTTAAAAAAAACAAACGCGAAAATAAAAAATACTCATTTTTTTTCGGAGCACAATTGCCAGCGTCTCGAATATCGGGAAGGGGACAGGTTTTGCAAGTCTTGTTTTGGGATAAAAGGAAAGATTCCCGCGTCACATCTCCCCTTTCCCACAGGGGTATTCCTGCGCCCCCCCCCCCCCCCCCTCCCGCCAACCGTTTCCTCTATCGCATAAATTTCCCTTTTCTCTCTCTCTCTCTCTCTCTCTCTCTCTCTCTCTCTTTTAAATTCGATCCCTGGCAATTCAAGTTGAAAAAGTAAAAGAAGACGAAGGGCCCTTTCGGGGGTGGTACAAGTTTTGAAGAGAAAGAAAAACAGATGATCCATCTCAGCGTCTCTCTCTCTCTCTCTCTCTCTCTCTCTCTCTCTCTCAGTGGTGGCCTTCCGAGTTAAACTTCGTAATTGTATAAAAGCCGAGGTCTTTGTTTTCGGTTACATTTTTTTTTTTTTTTACGAAATGGATTCCCTTTTCCCTTGCCGAGTTGAACTTGCATTTATTTCTTTCTGCCTTGTCCCGGCGATAGATTCCATTTCCTTTATCTTTGAAAGAGTGCAACACTTTCAACATTTTCAGAATGCAATTTGTGTTCCCGAAGAAAGGTTCCCCGAATATCAAATTCGCAATAGCACAAAATCCTCTTTTATTCGTCCTCCTCCTCCTCCTCCTCCTCCTTCTCTCGTGTGACAATTCCATATGCGGCAAGAAGCTTGATTCCAGATTCCAGATTCCAACCACCCCCCCCCCACCCACTGACCCCCTACCCCACCCCCACCCCACCCCAACCCCATCCATCCCCCACCCACCCTCCCACCCAACCAGAAGATTTGTCCCTCTTCGGTTAACGTTCCGTGGATTGATTGGCGTTCGAAAACGTCATGGACGTGGGTCCTATGGAAACAGGTTAATTGTGACATCTTTTTGAGAAATAAAGGTCACCCACCCAGCCATCCTCCATCACCACCACCACCACCACCAGAAGATTTACGTCTTCGGCTGACGTCCCGCGGATTGATTTGACGTCGGAAACATCATGGACGTTGGTCCTATGGAAACAGGTTAATTGTGACTTCTCTTTGAGAAAGAAAAGTCAAGTTTTCTTCCAAAATACGAACGAACTGTAACATCTCTCTTGTGAAAAAAATATATATATATATAGCTTTCTTCCTAAATTTGAAACGTCCAAAGATATTTCCCCGAAGGCGACGTCTCTATTCGAGAAGGGCTTTAGAAATTACCAAGGTGACTGGGAACTGAAAGGTGCCTTTGTTGCCTGCAAGTTATTGATGCCATTCTGCATGTCCAACCATGCATAAAGCTGTCCCGTTTTTTTTTTTTTTCAGTGCTTGCCCTTTAACAAGGGAGGAGGAGATTTGTCCAGAATTTACGATGGGTCCAGAAGAGACAAGCCCTCGTGACATAGTCGTACGCGTGCTGGGGCTCGCACGCGTACATACATACGTACACAGACATATATATATATATATATATCCAGATATATGTGTGCTTGTCTGTATGTAAATAACATAATCTTCATTGAAGGGAAGAGGACGCACAGATGTACAGGCTGTCTTCATTCCGACGTTTCGTAACTGTCCAATTATTTACATCATCAGGGATGTTAAAATGAAGGATAAAATTCCTAGTGAAATTGTGAAAACAAAACTAAAAATTAAGAAATGTAAAAATATTGTTCTTATAAAAGTGTATGATATAGGCAGATTAAAATTACAGGGATTAAATTTTATATAGTCTCTCTCTCTTCTCTCTCTCTCTCTCAGTAATAAAAAAGTTTGTAACAGTTTCTTTCTGATAACTCTCGCCTTGCAAACGCAAAGTTTCTCCAACACCCCTATCACTTTTGACGTAACTTTTTATCTCTCTCTCTCTCTCTCTCTCTCTCTCTCTCTCTCTCTCTCTCGTAATGGCATCTTTAATGTTTTATCAAGGTATAGGCCTTATTTAGCACATCGCGAATCACACCGTTATTGGTTGATTTTACAACCATCGGCCGTCATTACAGTGAAAACCATCTAATATTGTTGTACAACAAAAGGTATAGTTACTGTATGTGATTTTCAGTGAAAGCTCCTCTCTCTCTCTCTCTCTCTCTCTCTCTCTCTCTCTCTCTCTCTCTCTCTCTCTCTCTCTCGAAAACCAGACAAGAAATAATGAATGGAAACTAGAACTGAAGAGATGCAACACATCCCATTGTGGGAACTTCTTTACATACAAGATATGTGACACGTGGAATAAACTGCCTCCAGAAGTTGTAAACAGCAACAGTGTGGATGATTAAAAGAAAGCTAGACAAAATCATTAGGACACTGTGAATGCACAGTAAAACCTGCTCCTACAGATAAGTGAGCATACGATGTCTCCTCGGATGGACTAACAAGTCTTCGAGACATCTTAATCCTTGTGACTCCTTGTAACTCTTTCTCTCTGATATATCTTTTAGAAATTTAGCCTTTTGAATTGTCAATTAGTGCCGTAACATCCTTGCACAGTTTGTACTATGTGATTTTCAGTGAAAGTCTCTCTCTCTCTCTCTCTCTCTCTCTCTCTCTCTCTCTCTCTCTCTCTCTCATATGTATCTTTTAGAATTTTAGCCTTTTGAATTAGTGCCGTAGCATCCTTGCATAGTTACTGTATTAAGTGATTTTCAGTGAAACTCTCTCTCTCTCTCTCTCTCTCTCTCTCTCTCTCTCTCTCTCTCTCTCTCAGCCTTTGGAATTGTCAATTAGTGCCGTAACATCCTTACATAGTTACTATATGTAAGCCTCTCTCTCTCTCTCTCTCTCTCTCTCTCTCTCTCTCTCTCTCTCTCTTTAAATTGTCAATTAGTGCCGTAACATCCTTGCATAGCTACTATACGTAAGCCTCTCTCTCTCTCTCTCTCTTTCTCTCTCTCTCTCTCTCTCTCTCATATGTATCTTTTAGAATTTTAGCCTTTTGAATTATCAATTAATGTCGTAACATCCTTCCTTCTTTACAGTGAACTCGATGCCTTCATCTACGACGCAACCGTCTTGGACTACCGGGTGGGCCAGGACGACGATTGCCAAATTCTAACGGTGGGGTCTTGGTACTCGATGTCCGGTTATGGCCTGGCTTTCCCGAGGGGCTCCAAGTACCTCACTCTCTTCAATAACAAGCTTATGAGCTATAAGGATAACGGTAAGTCTCCTTCACGTTTTAATATCTTATTGAGTTCTGTTTCTGTTTCTTTTCGTAGCGGACGGAACGACTCGGTTTAAATTTTAAGTAATAGGTCCTCCGGTTGCAGAGTTGTGAGTTATCACTCAGACGGCAAAAACTTGAATGTCGATAATGATCTATTTTTATGGAGTCCTCGAGGGTTGCAAATTTGCAAGATTAGTCTTTTACCGATTCAGTTGCCTTTTAAATTTACATATGCATTTATTTTTCACTTCACATTTTAAATTTATCATTTCAGTCAAAAGCTGAAAATTCTCGGTTAACATTGAAAAGGCTCGGCATTCTCTCTCTCTCTCTCTCTCTCTCTCTCTCTCTCTCTCTCTCTCTCTCTCTCTCTCTTTTTTTTACTCGGCTATTTGTCTTCTTGATAAACCAGAATTGTTCCTCGTTAACCCCTCCTGTAGTAATTATTATTGTTATTATTATTATTATTATTTTATTATTATTATTATTATTATTATTATTATTATTATTATTATTGCTATTATTATTATTAATAGTGGAGAAACAAATCCACAGTTATGTAATTGTACACTTATTTAAAAATAAAACTGTTAGGATAGCTTTCGGGAATCTGGTCGTTCCCCTTTTCAATCTATAATGGAGAACTTAACTGATTCCCAAAAGCTATCCTTACAGTTTTATCTTTTAAGTATATGTACGATTACATAACTGTGGATTTATTTTTCCATTTTCAAGATCCGTGCTGCTACTATTATTATTTGGAAAAAAACTCTTGGTCGCGAGAGTATATATAATGTTTTAAGAGGTACACATTAATAAAAAAAAAAAAATGTTGCGAGTTCGTGTATAATTTAAAAACCCTTTACAAAAGGTTTCGAACCCTTCCCTGGGTTCATATGAACTCCATTCCAGATCACTGAAGATGAACCCAGGGAAGGGTTCGAAACCTTTTTGTGAAGGGTTTTTAAATTATACACGAACTCGCAACATTCTTTTTTTATAGTGGACATCTTAGAACACTATTATTTAAAAAATTTTCTTTAATTTTATTTTTTAATTAAAAATTGATTATTATTATTCTTATTTATTATTATTATTATTCATAATTATTTATTATTATTATTAATTTTATTATTATTATTTAGAAACCAAAAGACTGATAAACTTTCATGGCAGTCATTTACTGAACAAGAACTCCCCTCATGAAAAATGTAAAGATAATGACGCTCGGAGTAGAATCGAATGCATTAGAACAAATAAAAGATAAAAGATGAAACGTAGGAACGTTCGTAATTAAAACAGATAACAGTAAACGCTTGCAGCCTCTCTCTCTCTCTCTCTCTCTCCATTTGAACAGTAAACACTTGCAGCCTCTCTCTCTCTCTCTCTCTCTCTCTCTCTTCTCTCTCTCTCTCTCTCTCGCCATTGAAGACCGTCTCGTGACCCCTTTACTTATTGTTTATATTGACACTACATCAGAGATATTGCGTCGGGGAATCCCTTGCGTACATTACTGTCTGAAAGATGACCTGTTGTTTCATAGTGTGCTCTGGTTATTGCTCTGAGGAATCCATCGGTAGTTATGTTCGTATGCTTAAGTTGCTCTTCTGGCTTCGTGTTGAGTTGGGACATTAATCTGCGTAGGTTTTTATGCCCCATGGAGTGTTCGTGTCTTGATAAACTTACGGGATTTTAAATCGATAAATATTTTTTTGTCTTGGTTTACTTACGATTTTTTAAATTTGATATTTTTTGGTGCCTTGGTTTACTTATGGGTTTTTTTAAATCAAGGGTTTTTTTGTGTCTTTGTGTAACTTACAGTATTTTACATCTAAAAATTTAATATTGTTTTTTAAATCAAGTATTTTTTGTGTCTTTGTGTAACTTTTTTGTCTCGGTTCAACTTACGAGTTTTTATATCAAGTATGTGTGTTATGTTTTGTTTAGCGACCTGGTTTTTAAATCAGATATGTTTTAGTCTTCACTTCACGAACGTGTTTTTAAATCAAGTATGTGTATATGTCTTTGTTTTACTTGCGGGTTTTTAAATCAGATACGATTTTGTCTTTGCTAAATTTATGGGTTTTTAAATCAGATCTGTATTTTTGTCTTTGTTAAAGAGAAGGTTTTCAAACCTAATTTGTTTTCAAGCCTTTGAGAACTTACTGATTTGTTTAACTTTAGTTTGCTTTTAATTGTTTGCTCTATATACATGACAACTCTACAGAAACTAAGAATTTGTTTGTCACTAGTGAAAGTTTATTTTGCGCTCGTTCGTGAATTAAAATTTTTACTTGAATGAGGGTTTCTTTATGTTAAATATTTCCATGGCTCAATTCACTTGTTAATATAGTCAATATTTAACCCTCCATTATATGCGTTCGTGTATGTATATATACACAGCGAATGCTTCTTTGCGTCTGTTTGTTGTTGCCGAGTTGTAGGGTTGTGCCCGGCCTTTAACAACCCCCGAAACGCAATCTGTTTATTTTATTCTTCAAAGGACCCTTTATTGGTTTGTTTGCTTTGCCCTTGAAGGGACTCGATTGACAAAAATCGTATTTTCACCCTGGTTTGCTCAAGCCTTGTTGACTGTGTACTGAATTCCTTGAACGAACGTTTTCTCTGATATTTACATCTCTTCGCATTACACGCCCACTCTCTCTCTCTCTCTCTCTCTCTCTCTCTCTGCCCCTTTTGCTCTCCGCATTCCACTCCCTATCTCAGTGGGTCGACTGGGTGAGTGGCAGTTTGATGAAAATCTACAAAGCAGTCCATTTTTCCTCGCCATCTTTTTTTCAGATGTAGTTTTGTTTTGCTTTGTTTACTGACGGTTTGTATTATTTTTTTTTCATAATTTACTAGACTTATATATATATAGATAGATAGATAGATAGACTAGAAAAATTATAAAATTATAAAAGAAATAATACAAACCGTCACTAAACAAAATAATACAAAACATTTGACAAAGAGATGGAGGGCAAAAATGGATTGCTTTGTAAATTTTCGAGCAAGAAAAGAAAAGGTGACAGGAATCCTGAAGGTGAAAATGTTGGCACGTAGAAGCTGGAATAAGACCCAGAGGATATGTGTGAGAGAGAGAGAGAGAGAGAGAGAGAGAGAGAGAGAGAGAGAGAGAGAGAGGGTAGAATGTCAAAGCGTGGGAGTGATAGAGGCCAAGGTGTTCGTGTGGGTGGTAAGGAATGAGGAAAAGGGAGAGCAGAGCGAGAAAGAGAAAACGAGAGAGAGAGAGAGAGATGAGAAACAATATAAGCAGAGGATAGCGAGAAACCGGATGAGTTTGGTAAAAGAAGTTATCAGTGTAAAAAAAAAAAAAAAATTTTTATTGAATAGAATAATGAGACGTATGCTTCTTAAAATGAGACTCTTGCCCCTCTCATATATATATATATAATATATATATATATATATATATATATATATATATATATATATATATATATATATATATATATGGTTGTAGAACAGCCATACAGTTTAAAGTAATGACCTCCACATATCAGTCTCTCATTCAAGTATTTTTACCTAGTGGCAGTACATTTTACATTATTGTTTATTTTGGGAGAAAACAAAGACCCAAGAATGTACGTAGTTATAATTTCTGTAGCCTCATGTATTTACTTATTTATTTATTTTTTATTTATATATTTATTTACATCTGCTCGGGTAGATTCCTTCATATCATTGGCCGTTTTATTGTAGTAAGCTAAATTTATTTATTTCTTTATTTATATATTTATATGCATCTGATTGGATAGATTCCTTCATATCAGGGCCGTTTTATTGTAGTAAGCTAAATTCATTTATTTGTTTATTTATATATTTATTTGCTTCTGCTTCCTGCCTGGGTAGATTTTTTCCTTTCATATCATTGCTTTTTTATTTATTAGCCCTAGATTTATTATTTGTGTTTTATTTATATCTATTAGGTTTTGCATCTGCTTGGGTAGGATTCTTCCATATCATCGTCCCGTTTTATAAATTTAATTTGTAGTAAGCGGAAATTTGAAGTTATTTGTTTTATTTATTTATATATGTATTTACATCTGCTTGGGTAGATTCCCTCATATTATTGGCCATTTTATTGTAGTAAGCTAAATTTATTTATTTGTTTATTTATATATTTATTTGCATCTGCTTGGGTAGATTCCTTCATATTATTGGCCGTTTTATTGTAGTAAGCTAAGTTTATTTATTTGTTTATTTATATAATTATTTGCATCTGCTTGGGTAGATTCCTTCATATTATTGGCCGTTTTATTGTAGTAAGCTAAGTTTATTTATTTATTTATATATTTATATGCATCTGCTTGGGTAGATTCCTTCATATCATTGGCCGTTTTACTGTAGTAAACTAAATTTATTTATTTGTTTATTTATATATTTATATGCATCTGCTTGGGTAGATTCCTTCATATCATTGGCTGTTTTATTGTAGTAAGCTAAATTTATTTATTTGTTTATTTATATAATTATTTGCATCTGCTTGGGTAGATTCCTTCATATTATTGGCTGTTTTATTGTAGTAAGCTAAATTTATTTATTTGTTTATTTATATATTTATTTGCATCTGCTTGGGTAGATTCCTTCATATCATTGGCCATTTTATTGTAGTAAGCTAAGTCCAGAATGCTAAATCTAAAACTCGGACTTTGGTGGTCTTGATGTGGGTATTGGTCTTTTGTAGCGTGTAGATATATATGAATATATATGTATATTATATATACATACAAACATACATACATACATATATATATATATATATATATATATATATATATATGTATATGCTATATGTATAAATATATATATATATATATATATATATATATATATATAATTTGCACACACACAAATTGACGTCGACAACAGAGGTCACGTCGGTAGTACATCAAATGAAGAGACGTCGTCGTCCGTCCCCTCCTCCTCTCCCCCCAAATCCCCCCCCCCCCAACACCCCCCATCGCTAGTTCCCTTCCCGGAAGGGAGCTCATTTTCCGTAGTTAGTTAGTTGGCGTCTGGAGACCTTAATATAAACCCAACATTATATTTACCCATTTGGCTTACCCAGGGAATCCTAATGGAATTTTCTCACTGAATTTTAATGGGACCTACGAGAGAGAGAGAGAGAGAGAGAGAGAGAGCAAAGTTCGTCCCATTTGAATGATAATTCAGTTACGAGATGCTTAACTTTGCATAAATATATACTAAGGTAAGGGAGATAGTAGCTCGTTGCCTTTTCGTTAGGGATTGAGCGTACGCGATTACTGTTTGAAATTAAATATATGTTGACAAGGGGGGAGGAGGTGGGGGGGGGAAGGTGGGTTTATTCACGTAATACTATCTCTCTCTCTCTCTCTCTCTCTCTCTCTCTCTCTCTCTCTCTGTATGTATATATATATATATATATATATATTATATATATTTTTTTTTTATATATATGTGTGTGTATATATATATATATATATATATATATGTATATATATACTATAGTTTATTTTTATACATATAGATATATATTATATATATACATACATATAATTATATATATATTTATTTATATATATGCATACATATATAGCGTGTATGTATATTGTATACAAACACGCACGCACGCTCGCACGCAAATGTCTCCAATCACGGCCGACATCCAAAAGGTCCTCCCTCTCCTTCTTCTCTAATCCTCATTACCTAATGTGCTTCCAATCGGCGTCCATCTTTTCCTGCCTCTTCCTATTGGTTATTCGACTAAGTCGATATCTTCTCCTTCTCCTTTTTTTTAAGTGCTAATTAATTCTCTTAAGAAGACGTATCCTCTTTAAGGATAATCTTGTAATCGGTTCGAATGTGTCCGCTATTAGAAGGGGAGAAGGTTGTGTGTGTGTGAGAGAGAGAGAGAGAGAGAGAGAGAGAGAGAGAGAGAGAGAGCGAGAGAGAGATCCTTCCCTTTTAAGAAAATTGACTGCCTTTAGCTCTACCAAGTGGGTCTACTTCTTTAAGAGTGGATGTGACGTTCGCGATTTTTTTTGTTGGGGGGGTGGGAGCGGGGGTTAGGGGTCATTTATTTGATGTGGTGTAGGTTATGTAATGTTGACGGTGATGTAATATGATTGTATGCCTTTCTAGTGTGCGTGGATATATGTATATGTAAGTTATGTATGTATGTATATATATATTTATATAATATATATATATATATATATATATATATATATATATATATATATTATATATATATATATATATATATATATCTATATAATATATGATATTACACATAAGTATATATATGTATGTGTGGGTATATATATATACACACACGTATCTCTATGCGCGTGTCCAAATATCGGTCGGGTGTATTAGAATTAAAACGAGTTCTTCGTCCTATACTCAGCATCAGTTGGTCACAGGGCCTCCTTATGGCGACGGTGTCTGGTATTCCTCGTCAGTCATCCTCTAAACTCTTGTTAAATTGCCACTTTCGATTCGCTTTTAAAGCACTCCGTTTGCTCTTAGGAATGTTAATACGGTTCCAAATATATAGAAGAGAAACGGGGAGTGAAGATTCAGAATTGTGATCCCGAGGAAAAAGTGCAAACGTTATCATAATCACTCCGTCCCGCTGGCGGTCGTCGAGTGGAGAAACTAATTAACAGAAGTAATGATTCGCAAATTTCCTCGTTGTTGATCTTCGAGAACTATGCCTCGTGTTTCCCACCGACTCGTTGTTCTCCCTCCAGGCTAGATAGATAGATAGGTGATAGTAGATA
>NC_087221.1:38085074-38140074 GCF_015104395.2 Macrobrachium nipponense | reverse complement strand
ATGGAAAACGTGAATATATTAACTCGAGAGGAAGATAAACACGATAGGCAAACAGTTTCGAGCTTGAAGGAAATTAGATGGAAAATTAAAAGGACAATACAAAGACGCTCTAAACTGAATGTCTCTCTTGCATGCGCCTGATTCACCTTGCAGTGTTGAGTGAATTAAGGCGTATGATAAACGCACTAACGAGATATACACGAATGAATCCATAGGCAGTTTGAAATGTTGTAAGTGTATCCATTTGCTTTGGTGAATCTAAATTGAAAAGACTTTTTCAATTTAGATTGAAATATATAATGATTCTGAATTAGAATGTTTTTTTTTTTTTTTTGTTATATTACCATTGTCATATTTTCACTTTTTTTATATATAAATTCTCATTGCTGTCTCTGCGAGTATGTAAGTGTTACTTTGGGGTCGTGTTAAACTGCTGAATAAAAATAATAATAATAATAATAATAATAATAATAATAATAATAATAATAAATAATATATAATAAATAATAATAATATGGAAAAGTAAATCCACAATGATATGTCTGATCTTGTTATTTAAAATACAAAGCTTTTATTTTAAATAACAAGATCAGACATATTATTGTGGATTTACTTTCAATTTTTTTATTTTATTAACTCATGTGATTATGAGGTTTCTTTGAATAATAATAATAATAATAATAATAATAATAATAATAATAATAATATAATAATAATAATAATATAATAATAATAATAATAATAATAATAATAAGAACTGAAAGGGAAATGTCACACGACAACGAATTACACGAAGACGAACTGAGAGACGATGCCACAGAAGACGACAGGAGGATGAGGTATCAAAAACAACGACACACGAAGAAACACGACGAAATAACAGAGAGGACGGAATGGGTAGAAAAGATTAGACAATGGATGGAGCCAGGATACAGAGAGAACAAAGATCCATGAAAGCCTACAACACCAAGAAATTGAGGGAGAAAACAAGTGAGGTCAATGAAATACTGGGCATAATACAGACCACCAGTATCACAGAAACAAATAACTTGACATATGCAGGAGCAAGATTAGTAGCAGAACTGATGGGGAATTCGAACACCAACACCACCAGCACAATCAAACCCAACAGAAACCAAAACAGCAACCTCCTTGGAAAAGGCGCCTGGAAAAGCAAATCATGGTGATGAGATCTGACTTGAGTAAACTGAAAGAGATGGCAGAAAAAAGGCTAAGAAGCAAGAAAACAAGGGAGGAACTCAACGAGAAATACAAAGTACAAGAGAGGGGATTAAACAACACAATAGAAGATGTAAAACAGATGCTTTAAGGCCAAAGCACATAAGATCCAACGGTACATGAACAGGAATAAGGGATACCAACAGAACAAACTATTCGGAACCAACCAGAAAAGAACTATACAGCCAACTAAGAGGGGAAGACAACCACCCAGAAATTCCTGAAGCCGAACCAAGTAAGAGACTCTGGAAAACATATGGAGCAATCCGGTATCAAACACAACAAACATGCAACATGGCTCCAGGAAGTCAAGGAAGAAGAAACAGGGAGAATAAAACAAAGATTCACAGACATCACGACAGACACAGTCAGACACCAACTAAAGAAAATGCCAAAACTGGAAAACCCCAGGTCCCGATGAAGTCCATGGATACTGGCTCAAAAACTTCAAGGCCCTACACCCACGAATAGCAGAACAACTCCAGCATTGTATCTCAAATCACCAAGCACCCAAATGGATGACCACAGGAAGAAACATCCTTAGTACAAAAAGACAAGAGTAAGGGAAATATAGCAGTAACTACAGGCCTATCACCTGCCTACCAATAATGTGGAAGTTACTAATAACAGGTATCATCAGTGAAAGGCTATACAACTACCTAGAGGAGACAAACACCATCCCCCACCAACAGAAAGGCTTGCAGAAGGAAGTGTAGGGGCACAAAAGACCAGCTCCTGATAGACAAAATGTAATGAAGAACAGTAGGAGAAGGAAAACCAACCTAAGCATGGCATGGATAGACTATAAGAAAGCCTTCGACATGATACCACACACATGGGTAATAGAATGCCTGAAAATATATGGGGCAGAGGAAAATACCATCAGCTTCCTCAAAAATACAATGCGCAACTGGAATACAATACTTACAAGCTCTGGAATAAGACTAGCAGAGGTTTAATATCAGAGAGGGATCTTCCAGGGGAGACTCACTGTCCCCACTACTCTTCGTAGTAGCCATATTCCCATGACAAACGTACTACAGAAGATGGATGCCGGGTACCAGCTCAAGAAAAGAGGCAACAGAATCAACCATCTGATGTTCATGTACGACATCAAGCTGTATGGTAAGAGCATCAAGGAAATAGATACCCTAATCCAGACTGTAAGGATTGTATCTGGGGACATCAGGATGGAGTTTGGAATAGAAAAATGCGCCTTAGTCAACATACAAAAAGGCAAAGTAACGAGAACTGAAGGGATAAAGCTACCAGATGGGAGCAACATCAAACACATAGATGAGACAGGATACAAATACCTGGGAATAATGGAAGGAGGAGATATAAAACACCAAGAGATGAAGGACCACGATCAGGAAAGAATATATGCAGAGACTCAAGGCGATACTCAAGTCAAAACTCAACGCCGGAAATATGATAAAAGCCATAAACACATGGGCAGTGCCAGTAATCAGATACAGCGCAGGAATAGTGGAATGGACGAAGGCAGAACTCCGCAGCATAGATCAGAAAACCAGGAAACATATGACAATACACAAAGCACTACACCCAAGAGCAAATACGACAGACTATACATAACACGAAAGGAAGGAGGGAGAGGACTACTAAGTATAGAGGACTGCGTCAACATCGAAAACAGAGCACTGGGGGGCAATATCTGAAAACCAGTGAAGACGAGTGGCATAAAGAGTGCATGGGAAGAAGGACTAATAAAAGCAGACGAAGACCCAGAAATATACAGAGACAGGAGAAAGACAGAAAGAACAGAGGACTGGCACAACAAACCAATGCACGGACAATACATGAGACAGACTAAAGAACTAGCCAGCGATGACACATGGCAATGGCTACAGAGGGGAGAGCTAAAGAAGGAAACTGAAGGAATGATAACAGCGGTACAAGATCAGGCCCTAAGAACCAGATATGTTCAAAGTACGATAGACGGAAATAACATCTCTCCCTCCATATGTAGGAAGTGCAATACGAAAAGTGAAACCATAAACCACATAGCAAGTGAATGCCCGGCACTTGCACAGAACCAGTACAAAAAGAGCATGATTCAGTAGCAAAAGCCCTCCACTGGAGCCTGTGCAAGAAACATCAGCTACCTTGGCAGTAATAAGTGGTACGAGCACCAACCTGAAGGAGTGATAGAAAACGATCAGGCAAAGATCCTCTGGGACTATGGTATCAGAACGGATAAGGTGATACGTGCAAACAGAACCAGACGTGACGTTGATTGACAAGGTCAAGAAGAAAGTATCACTCATTGATGTCGCAATACCATGGGACACCAGAGTTGAAGAGAAAGAGAGGGAAACACCATGGATAAGTATCAAGATCTGAAAATAGAAAAATAAGAAGGATATGGGATATGCCAGTGGAAATCGTACCCATAATCATAGGAGCACTAGGCACGATCCAAGATCCCTGAAAAGGAATCTAGAAAAAACTAGAGGCTGAAGTAGCTCCAGGACTCATGCAGAAGAGTGTGATCCTAGAAACGGCACACATAGTAAGAAGAGTGATGGACTCCTAAGGAGGCAGGATGCAACCCGGAACCCCACACTATAAATACCATCCAGTCGAATTGGAGGACTGTGATAGAGCATAATAATAATAATAATAATAATAATAATAATAATATTATTATTATTATTATTATTATTATTATTATTATTATTATTATTATTATTATTATTATTATTATTATATATAATTAATTAATAATAATAATTAATAATAATTAATAATTATAATTATTATTAATTAATTAATTATTATTATTTTGATTATAGTAATAATAATAATAATAATAATTATTATTATTATTATTATTATTATTATTATTATTATTATTATTATTATTATTATTATTATTATTATTATTATTCAAAGAAACCTCATAATCACATGAGTTAATAAAATAAAATTGCAAAAGTAAATCCATAATAATATGTCTGATCTTGTTATCTAAAATAAAAAGCTTTGTATTTTAAATAACAAGATCAAGACATATTATTGTGGATTTACTTTTAATAATTTAAAATAATAATAATAATAATAATAATAATATTATTATTATTATTATTATTATTATTATTATTATTATTATTATTATTATTATTATTATTATTATCATTATTATTATTATAGAATATGCTGTACGTTCAGAATACTCTGCTTCTCCTATGTCTGAGAGTAGAAATTTTTACAATGTTTCTTTCTTTCCTTATATGTATGTCTCTTTATTAATTAATTTGTTAAATTAATTTTCTATTTCTAGTAACTGATCTCTTCTTTCTGTATTATTGCCTTTTAACTCCTCCACGCTCTCTCTCTCTCTCTCTCTCTCTCTCTCTCTCTCTCTCTCTCTCTCTCTCTCTCTCTCTCTCCATAGGTTGTTTATTAATTAATTTTTTAAAATTAATTAACCTTTCCATTTCTAGTAACTGATCTCTTCTTTCTGTATCACTCATTACCTTTTAACTCCTTCCACGCTCTCTCTCTTTCCATAGGTTGTTTATTAATTAATTTATTAAAATTATTATTCCATTTCTAGTAACTGATCTCTTCTTTCTGTACCACTCATTACCTTTTAACTCCTTCCACGCTCTCTCTCTCTCTCTCTCTCTCTCTCTCTTCTCTTCTCTCGTCTCTCTCTCTCTCTCGTCCATCTTCTCCCTCCCCTCCCCATCCTCCGCTTCTCCTCTCTCTCTCATCGGTTGTTTATTCCCATTAAATTTATTACACAATTATTTTTCCATTCTCTTAGTACATTCTGATCTCGCTCTCTCTCTCTCTCTCTCTCTCTCTCTCCATATGGTTGTTTAATTATTAATTATTAAAATTATTTTTTCCATTTCTAGTAACTGACTCTTCTTTCCAATTTCTAGTAACTGATCTCTTCTTTCTGTATCACTCATTACCTTTTAACTCCTTCCACGCTCTCTCTCTCTCTCTCTCTCTCTCTCTCTCTCTCTCTCTCTCTCTCTCTCTCTCATTAGGTTGAATACAAATTCTCTACAGTTCTTTGTTTTGTGGACTTAATTAATTTCCTTTTCCATTCTTTCCACCTTTTGAGAGTCACTGTTTACCCATCCTAGAAAAATGCAGTGACGCGTGATTATTGTTTTTCTCCTTCTCACAAGTGTCTTGCGTCTCCTCCTTTATTTGTAACTGGAGAATGCTCAAGTCCGTATGTTATTAGATCGCTGGAAGTTTTGGAATCCTCTTATACACTTCTCAGGAATCAGTTGAAACCTGCTTTGGGATGTCCTGTCCTCCTCTTCTTACGTTTTCTTCCTTCCCAACATTATTTGGGAAATTGTGTTGTTGCTCTTTCACTTCCTTTCTGCTGAACTGGTTCTCTTTGTAATTTTTTTTTTTTTTAATACGACCTTTGACTCGTCTTTAAAGTTAACGACGCTGGACACAAGTGACGGAGTGAAAACGTAACGAAAATTCATTCATGTGAAGCGCTCATTCATATTCATTTCTCCCGGAGGAGGTTTCTTGATTCCTAATTAAATTCTCTTCCAGTGGAAGTGGATTTTCGGTGGGGGGCGGAGGGCGGAAGGTGAAGGGGGAGGAGGGGGAGGCTGAGGAGCGAAGTTCAGATATAACTGGGTGTCTTATCAGGCGCACTGGAGACCAGTACTCTTGCAGGACTTCGGAGGTTATTTTCCAGGACCTCGGAGGTTCTCTTGCAGGACCTCGGAGGTTCTCTTGCAGGACCTTGGAGGTTCTTTTCCAGGACCTCGGAGGTTCTCTTGCAGGACCTCGGAGGTTCTCTTGCAGGACCTCGGAGGTTCTTCTTGCAGGACCTCGGAGGTTCTCTTGCAGGACCTTGGAGGTTCTTTTCCAGGACCTCGGAGGTTCTCTTGCAGGACCTCGGAGGTTCTCTTGCAGGACCTTGGAGGTTCTTTTCCAGGACCTCAGAGGTTCTCTTGCAGGACCTCGGAGGTTCTCTTGCAGGACCTCAGAGGTTCTCTTGCAGGACCTTGGAGGCTCTTTTCCAGGACCTCAGAGGTTCTCTGGCAGGACCTCGGAGGTTCTCTTGCAGGACCTTGGAGGATCTTTTCCAGGACCTCAGAGGTTCTCTTGCAGGACCTCGGAGGTTCTCTTGCAGGACCTCGGAGGTTCTCTTGCAGGACATAAAGGTTCTCTTGCAGGACCTTGGAGTTTCTTTTCCAGGACCTCTGAGGTTCGCTTGCTGGACCATGGAGGTTCTTTTCCAGGACCTCGGAGGTTCTCTTGCAGGACATAAAGGTTCTCTTGCAGGACATAAAAGTTCTCTTGCAGGACCTCGTAGGTTCTTTTGCAGGACATAAAGGTTCTCTTGCAGGACCTCTTTATCCCCTCTTGGCTTCTACTTTTACTCTGTTCCCTTTTGGGAAATCATTGCATTGAAAACTCCACAGACAATATACGAGAAGCCTTGGCAACGTAAGAATCAAGTTTGCTTTTGCAAATTAGCATTTTTCCCTCTACGTGTTACCGACTTTTCGAAATGTGCTGAGTTGCACATGGCCAAAAACACCAGATATGGCCTTCCATTTATTTCAGGCTGGATGACATTATTCCATGCGAACCATTGCTACTTTGAACCGACAGTGGAGGCTTCTTGCCAAGATTTCACACCGTTAAAAGGCGGGGGACTATAACTTGACCCAGTATGCGCGTGTGAATTAGTAACCTCCAATGTATAACTTGCGATAACTGATGAAATGAGGCGAAAAATGGAGTATATTTTGGAAAGTTTGTTAAAAGAAAAAAATCGAATTAAGAGATAATTGAATCCCATTTTCTTTAGTGAAAGGTATAGACGTTCTTGTTCTTATAATTCCAAGTCATATATTTTCTAAATTTATTGATAAAACTGAGTGAAAATTTAAATAAAAAATATTTTTAAATACTCGTTAGATGTAGACGTTTGTAATTTTTTTTTATTGTTTCAGAACAATGATGTCCGTATTTTATTCATGCAGCTCGAAAAATATTTAAGCTAAAATATATATTTTTAACGCAGAATTAATATAATATGACAAAAAACTAAATTTTATTAGTAGGTAGAGTGAGAGAATTAGTTCCCAAAACACGGGAAGAGAGAGAGAGAGAGAGAGAGAGAGAGAGAGAGAGAGAGAGAGAGAGAGAGAGAGAGAATTCGTTTTTAAGGAAATGAAAGAGAACTTGGGTAAGAAATCATGTCATGTCAAACTTATCTGAACCCTTAAGCTTCGCAGTATTATAACTGAAAAATGACAAGTAAATATATGACATAAATAAAGCATATCCACTCATCATTTGTCCTTTATGGCTACAAATTCCCACTCACATTTATTCAGCGTCGTTACTTCTTGAATGACGTGTGGAAGAAAAAGTAGAAGAGAAAGAAGAAGAATGGAGGAGGGGAAAGTGCCCCTTCTTGCAAGCATGTAAATTTAATTGTCGCTTTTTATTGTCCGTCTTTAGTTGTTCGAGAGGATTAATGGTAGAGGGACGGGGAACACCTGTAATGAAGTTACCTTTGCATGTGAGGGAGCGACTCTCAGACGTTGGAGGTACTACTGTATGTTGATCACGAGGGGGTCCCAGTTTTGGGACTTCGTTTAGAAATTGGTCGGAAATCTCTTAGTCATGGCTATAGAGTTGCTTCGTGTTCTTCAAGGCTATTTGAAACGTATTCTTCAAGTTGAATATATATATATATATATATATATATATATATATATATATATATATATATATATATATATATATATAGAGAGAAGAGAGAGGGAAGGAAGAGGAGAGAGAGAAGAGAGATGAGGAATAAGAGAGAAGAGAGAGAGAGAGAGAGAGAGAGAATAAACATTAAAAAAGATACATTAGAGAAACTTTAAACCATATATATCGGAAAATGAATCATGAATTGGAGGACAAAATTATATTAGAAAAAATAAACACAAATTAGAAATCAATTATGAATTACTGAACTAATTTTTTCTTGCTGGGTTTTCTTTATAGCATAGCCTGCCCTTGTTTTTTTTTTAGCATAGCTTGCGTTATGTTTTGGTATGTTTACCATTTCTTTTGTATTTTGGGGGGGGTTTTTTTTTTTTTAGTATAGTTTGCCTTTTATTTTTTTATTTATTTATCATTTTTAGCATAGCTTGGGTATTTTTCGGTGACTTCAGTATAACTTACGTAATTTTTTTTAACATAGCTTGCTTATTTTTTGTAATTTTTAGCATAGCGTATTTTTTAACATAGCTTAAACTTTTTCGTGATTTTAATAGAGCATGCGTATTTTTTCTCAACAGCTTTGCTTGTTTTTTTTTTTTTTTTTTTTTTTTTTTTTTTTTTTTTTTTTTTGTTTTTTTTTTTTTTTTTTTTTTTTTTTTTTTGGGGGGGGGGGGGGGGGGGTTTTTTTTTTTCGGGGGGGGTTTTTTTTGGGGGGGGGGGGGGGGGGGGGGAAGGGGGAGGGGGGGGGGGCGGGGGCAGTGGGGTTATGTTTAGCATGGCTTCCGTATTTCCCTGCCAAAGATGACAACGACAGTCCACTCGAAGCATTACTCGCGCATTTTCCAGGAGGTGGGGGGCGGGAGCGGTGGAGGCGGTGGGAGTCATTGCCATGTTAAGTGAATTACATGTACAGTAGATTAATAGATTAATCGGACGAAGGGTCCTCCAAGAGGGTCCTCTTCACAGTTTCCAGGAAGACTAATGACTTCGATTAGATATCCCTTCCCCATTATCACGGCTGCCTAATTGCTCCTCTGCATTTTGCGTTTTATTTTTATTATTTATTATTTTTGTCTCATTTTGTATCATAGTTATTGTATTTTAGGTACTGTATTTTGGGCTCCCATATTTATTATTATTTCTGTATTTTGGTTCCTGTGTTTTGGGCTCTTATTTTTTCATTATTTCTGTATTTTTGTTGACGTGGTTTATTTATCTTTTTTGGCTATTTTGGGGGGTTTCCCTTAATGTTCGTTTTTTTTTATTTTGACATCAGTTTTCATTGGTTCTTTTATATTTTGCTTTCATTTATGTCTTCTGTATTTTGACTTCTAAATTTTACTGTATTGCTTTTTTGTGTCCTTGTATTCGTTTATTATATGTATTACTTCTTTTGGTTTCTTTTGACTTATGTGCCTTGGTTTCTTTAATTTATCTGTTATCTCATTCTGCGTTCTCTATTTTAGCCTCTTTAATTGTCATTTTTTTTTCCTGTATATTAGTTTCCTTTAAGCTCCTGAAAGTCAATGACGGGAAGCTGCTAGCCAAACAAGCGTATACCAATAAAAACATGAAATACCTCTTGTATCACTTCGCTCATTACTTTGAACAGTTGCCAAGGGAAAGTTTTCTCTCTCTCTCTCTCTCTCTCTCTCTCTCTCTCTCTCTCTCTCTCTCTCTCTCTCGGATGATACAGAAGCCATCAATTTCCCGGAAATGGGAAACATTGTAACCCTTTACTAAAGAAAGTGTGGTCTTTGAGAGTAAAGAATAGTTTCCTGGTCTTGAATAAATAAGTACATTAAAGTTTCAAGTGAGGGGACTTCCCAGTTATTGCAGATCATTCCCCTAAAAGCTGAATTATTATGTAACGTGTTATAAGGTTGTCCTTTCCAGCAGAATAAACTTTTGTTAAAACGAAGGAGGAGCAGAAGTATTCTCTAAATGTGATCCTTTGAATATCCTTTTTGCAACCCTCTGGTAATTTCCCAGTGTTATTTTTGCCTGTTGCAACCCTTTAATTGGGAAGGTAATTGAAAGTATGCCTTGGTGAGTTCATTTGTTGTACTGTTTTGCAGCAATTTATCTTTATATACGTTTCACACAACTTTAATGTTACTTTTGCACATTGCTACCGTTTAATTAAAAAGGTAATCGAACCTATTCCTTTAAATTGTAAGACGACTTCACTAGTTGTTCTCGGTTTTAGTTCTAAGGGAAAATGTCACACGAGCAGTTTATTTGCATCATCCAAATTTTAGACAATTTGTTAATTGCAGACTTGCAAAGCTACCCATTTTCTTGAAGGTGTTATCACATTATTTGCATGAAGTTTTGTCGTCAACATAGAATTGCAACTGGATATAATGTGTGCCGACAAGTTGTCAGAAAAGTCATATAGGTCCCACCTAATTCTCAAACCTTCGACTTTCGCACATGCAGTTACATTTTGTCTTAAAACTTCATTTCAAATTAGTGTTGCCATGGACGGAAATTTGTTCTTGTGTCGGTAAAAATAAATATTATATATATATATATTATATATATTATATATATATATATATAGATATATATATATATATTATATATATAAATGTGCCAATAAACTTCACGGAAGTTTATTTTTATCATTATCATTTTAGCACTTTTTCGCTTTTGAAATGATTCCTCTTCGAGATGTTGACATAGCGCTTGTCCGTTTATCTGGGAGGGAGGAGGGGGGGGGGGGGTGGCCTTGTCCCCATTCCCCGGTACCAGCGAGCGGAGTCCACTTCAGGACTCCATGGCGTGGGCGGCCAATGCAACAAAACAAAAGACAAAAATATCAAGAATTAGATAAGTATGTAACATGCTTCGCTCAGATTTACATACAAGGTATTTTAAATCACGCTGGTTCTGTGGGTGTGTTTGTTTGTGTGTGTGTGTGTGTGTGTGTCAGGTAGATAGAAAGATGAATAAATCTAGATCTAGATATCGAAGTAGATTTGGCGACCTGACGCCCATCTTGTATCTGGTGCAGCCAGCCCGTGGGCGTCGTGGCTAAATGACCAGATTCAGCTCACGTTTACTAGGTCCGTGAATTGCTCCTGACCCAGAAGCAACAGCGTCAGCGTCGCTGTGGAAAAAAAAAAATAGGGGGGCTGTGTTGGGGGGCTTAGCAACCTCACCCCTTGAGACTTGCTAAGAAATCGGAAGGCTGTAGTATATCCTTCTCGCCACCTATACGAGAGGAGAAAAAAAAATCTACTGTCAGTTAATACCGAATTTACT
Organism: Macrobrachium nipponense; assembly: GCF_015104395.2. Taxonomy (NCBI): domain Eukaryota; kingdom Metazoa; phylum Arthropoda; class Malacostraca; order Decapoda; family Palaemonidae; genus Macrobrachium; species Macrobrachium nipponense. Next base: position 38,128,821 of record NC_087221.1, on the reverse strand, counting down.
GTACCCTCAGCATATCCAATATCTCTAGAATATCTAATATCTCTTATGAGAGCAAGAAGAATTTAATGCAGTAGAGAATAGTAGGTCTGAAGAATTTGTGTAAGAAAATGACATCGTCTTTACCCCGAAGCTGTGGAAACTGAAACGATATCATTAGCGTCAAATCCCCAAGAGCAGAAAGTAACAAGTCTCGAGGAATCTGCTTTTAAGGATCTGGAAATGTTTTGGCCATGCCACGCATTTATTGAATGCCTTTACCCTCTCTCTCTCTCTCTCTCTCTCTTCTCTCTCTCTCTGTGGAAAAGGAACAATGCAGGGAGGAACTCCCTACTCTAAGAAGGACGGCGAAGGCGAAGGCAGCACCTTAGGTCCCGATAATCCGAGCCTCCTGACGTGTTTGTCTTCCCGCGTTCAAACAACTACCTGGTATTACGTTATTGATCACAGGCACTACCCCGCCCCCCACCCCTAGCCTCCTCACCCCCCTCACCCCTCCCCTTCACGTCTGTTCCTCATCATCCTCCTCCTCCACCTCCTCCCTCAATTTCTACATCCTCCTCTCTTCTGCCATTTCCCCCCTCATTTCTTCCTCCTACTCTTCCTCCTCCGCCTCTCTTCCCTTCTCTTACCCCTTCCCCTTAATTTCTACCTCCTCCTCCTCCCTTGTCCTTCCCCTCTCCCAAAATGTCATCATTTTCCTTTTTGCCCCCTCCCACAGTTTCCACCTCCTCCCCTTCACCCGTTCCTACCCTTTCCCCTCACTCTCTTCTTCCTCCTCCTCCTCTACCCACTCCTCTTTACTTTCTACCCCCCCCCCCTCCCTCCCTCCCCCCCCCTCCCCACTTCCCCATCACACTCTCACTTTCTACCTTCCTCTCTTCTCTCCTTCGTATCCTCTTCTACCACTCCTGCACTCCTACACGCACTCCTTGCTCTCGTTGTCCTTCGCACTCTCCTTCAGAGTCCTCTCTCTCTCTCTCTCTCTCTCTCTCTCTCTCTCTCTCTCTCTCATTTTGGCGTCGACGCTGTTCCATCTGTCCGCCAATTTTGAATCTGCTTATTACTCCTGTCTTTGTATTTCCTTGTCTTTATCATGTTTTCAATTAGTGTTATTAATTTACCCTTCTTCTTTCTTCTTCTCCTTTCGTATTTTAGTTATTCCTTTTTGGTTTTACTTCTCCTTCTCATTTCTTTTGGCTTCACATTTTCCAGTGTGATGCTTCCATAGATTTACTCAGTTGCATTATTTATCTACTTATTCATTTATGTTGCTGTCATATCTTTCTTTAATTGACTTTTTTTTCCGTTTCATTGGTTTGTCTTCTATTTTTTATTTTATTCTAATGCCCTGTTTGATAGTCTTATATATACATATATTATATATATATAATATATATTATATAATATATATATATATATAATATATATATATATAGTTCTTTAGCCAGTCTAAAACTTGTAGGTTAGCTTTTTATATAATAGTTCTGTAGCCAGTATTTTTAATTGACGTTTCTTCCACTTTCCTCTTCAATTTTATCTAGTGTTCTTCGACGATAGTTTCATTTTAGATTTAGTCGTTAGATTCTCCACATATCAACAATTATTTGCGTTTACTATCACCTGATTGACTCTGTTTACTTTCACTTCATGGATTATTCGTTGCTCTATCCTTCCCGTCCACTTAGCAGATGTCCAGAATGCTTTTGAAATCACGTGAAGGGAGCGGAATGTGTTGTTGTAGCTTGCTAGCGGTGATATATATATAATATACAAACACCTTTGTGCGTACATAACACCTTTGCGCGTACGTGTTACACTCATACACCTGCGCGTACACCCACGCATGATTGTATTTACCTGTATCGCCTTTCTCACTGAATCACGGTCGTAGTTTCAATTCATTATAGTGCAAGGGGAAAGTTACGTCATTTCACTTTTGAGGTAAATATGTACGATGTAAATTGTATACCTAGAAATTATTCCTACGTTTTTTAATAAGAACAAATCCAGTGCCAGAATTTTGCCATCAGAAATAGTAGATCTTCAACGCATACAATTATTAATACTCATTTTCCATAAGCAGTCAATATATAATCAGTGATTTACGTACGTTTTAATAGCTACTGCTAGTGAGAATCTGCTAGCAGCATAATGTAGAATACATGATTTTCACATAACTATTTTGAACAAAAGTAGAAAGAAGGATCAACTCATTACAGCTCGCAACAGACCGCAAAGGCAGGTTATAAGTGTCAATAACGTTGGGTATTTTTACAAATATTCAAATGGCTTAAACTCAACGACCAACCCTCCTCTTTTATCCGAACTTGGAAGTGTAAGAACTCTCAAGACGAGTTTTAGAATTTTAACCTTTTTTTTTTTTTTTCTTTTTTTGCTGAATGAGTCGCAGTTCTCGACGTTGAAATTATCACTAAAGACATAATTAGTTCATTCTTTAACACGCTCATTTCCCGTCTTCGTCACACCATTTGTTGGTGAGTTATTATTTACTCTCTCTCTCTCTCTCTCTCTCAAGTGGTTTCGGGGCGTTGTAAAATAAGAATAAGGACAGTTATTGCGCGTTATGGGATGGCCCTTTCATACGTAAAGGAAGAGAGAGGAGGATACTCCTGTCCAGTTCTCTCTCTCTCTCGACCCTCTCTCTCTCTCTCTCTCTCTCTATATATATATATATATATATATATATATATATATATATATATATATATATATACACAAATATATTAGCAGTTATGCATGAATGTGTTATATACATATGTATATGCGTGTTTGACAGACAGACAGAGTGTGTGTGTGTCAAAGCCATAGCATACCCGTACAAGTAACACTTTTGAACGAGAACAAAACACAGGAAACTCCTACCACCACTAGCCTGGCGCCGCCCCCCCCCGCCCCCCCCCCCCCCCCCCCGGACAACGACCTTGCGATGAGTGTCCCTTTTACGACGTCGTTGAAGCGACGTAATCCCATAAATTGCAAGGAACGGGGCCGGTAGCCAGAAGGAGATTTAACACAAATATACCAAGGGACGTGTTGGAAAGAAATTAAATGAAATAGGACCCGCCATCCCCCACCCCCACCCCCCCAATAAAATATCTCCAGGACTTCCACTGAGTCCTAGGGCGTGCGTAAGATGCATTCTTCTCTATCAACAGCTTATTCAGGGAGAAAGAGAGGAGAGAGAGAGAGAGAGAGAGAGAGAGAGAGAGAAGGGGGTGGGGTTTACCATTGATTTATTTCACGTCACAAACTGGCGTCACTCACCAGCGGTTGTTGACATCGAAATTACATAACTTTTAAATGGAATGTACTCCTAAGAAACTTCTTAATTAAAAGTTCATGGCCATTATATTCATACACCCCACACTTAAATATTCATGAAACCCCGTAAAAAATAGATTAGACTGGCACAGCATGCATTTATATCGTATGATGGTAACCAAGGTATCCAGTGAACTTTAAATCCCAATGTTACTAATAACAACTCGTGTCCTCCAATTTCCTGGAAAGAGTACAGTTACCATCCACATCCCGGCACTCCATAGAGAAAACTACCTCTTAACTCCAAGATGCTGAGTCACTCAACTATAGTAGATTCACATCAACCATGCATCTGGAGTCTAGGCAAGTCCCTTACGACGCTCCTGATTGGCTGTTTATAACCCAGTCACAGGGCTGTACACTCTCAGTCTCTCTCGAGAGAGAGTTCACATAGGTAGGATGTATGTTCTACCTCTCCTCTGAGGGATACGTCTTTCAAAAGTATCCCTCAGGAGAGGTGGAACATACATCCTGCCTATGTGAACTCGAGAGAGAGACTGAGGGTTTCCAGCCCTGTGATTGGCTTATCAGCAGCCAATCAGGAGCGTCGTAAGGGACTGGCCTAGACATCAGATGCACGGTTGATGTGAATCTACCATAGTAAGTGTTTCACAGTTAAGGAAGCTAATCACACTACCAAATGGTATCATATAATCTAGAGAGAGAGAGAGAGACTTAACAGATTTTGAGAGGCTGGTGCAGAGAAAGGTAAGCGAACTTGTATAGAACTTAATACAGAGCAACATCTTAACTGAACCGTGTCGTGGCGTTGGCGTCATAGATTATCTCTCTTCTGTAAGAAGTTACAAGTCTGTTGCTGAGATTTCGATTCAATATTTAATCAGTTACTTAAATAGTATTCCAATTACCTTCCCCTTTCTCTTTTCACAGTACGTTTAATAACCCGGTGACCTCATTTCCTGACCTCCCACACCGAATTTTCATTAAACGGACAACTGGGTCCTTTATATTGAAGGGTCTGGAAAGGTCCCACGCTCCCACCACACTAACTGCAGGGTGTGGAGAGAAAAATGCGAGAGGCGGAGAGGAAAAAAAAAAGAAGAAGAATGTTATCATATGTAGATGAAGCCATCCAGCCCCGACTTCCCGAGCGCGAGAAAACAAAGCGACAAAGGATTCTTATGAATGAAGGCTGAAGTCAACCATATGAATATTGTAGTAGGGTCACGTATTGAGAGGGGACCCCAAGTGATATTAAAAAAGGAGTGAATTGAAGGGAGAGACCAAAGGGCTGGAGAGGTTATCTTTAAACAATATTATTATTTATAAAGTTTTCCAAGAGGCGGAGGGAACTCCTTCCTAATATAGTACAGTGTGCCTCTTGTTGACCTAGCAGTGAATTAAATGCCAATAATAATTAGTCGGTTTTTGTGGGTCACAGGTAAGGGTGAAGGTCACGGGTCTGAAGCTATCCTTTAAAGGGACACACACACACCTCCATATATATATATATATATATATATATATATTATATATATATATATATATATATATATATATATAGGTTTATGTACCTTCCTTGCATCTACTTTTCTCATCCTAATCTTTTACCCGCATTCAAGCAATCCTAACTACTATCTACGCCCGTTGCTGAATGACCACTGGCTCCATGCAACGCAAAAACACCATACAAACAAACATACATACAAACTACTATCTACGAACTCCACCTTTACTGGGTGAACGGTTGTTCTAGTAACGGACTGATTTACAACTATAAACTGGAGGATAAACAGTGGGAATTCACCCAGGGATATGTCAGGTCAAGTGTCAGCTCCAGTAGTTAAAATGGAATCTACTCTATTCTTCTCAAATACAACCTGTTTTGAGATTTCCATCTAGCCTGTTTACATGAGCTGGGTGAATGACAGTATTATTATCTAATTTATATAACACTGTAATATATATATATATATATATATATATATATATATATATATATATATATATATATATATATATATAAGGTATACAGGAGCGCAGACATAAGAGGTTCAGGAGGTCCATTGATACTTCACATGAAGACCAGGATTTATTATAAAACGTTTCGCACATCAACTTTGTGCATCTTCAGTCTGTTAAAAGAGAAATGTATATATTAAAAACTGAATATAAGGATTCATGTTAAAATGCAATTATATATGCACTTCTCTTTTAACAGACTGAAGATGCACAAAGTTGATGTGCGAAAACGTTTTATAATAAATTTTGGCCTTCATGTGGAGTATCAATGGACCTCCTGAACCTCTTAGATATATATATATATATATAATATATATATATATATATTATATATATATATATGTGTGTGTGTGTGTGTGTGTGTGTGTGTGTGTGTGTGTGTGTTTACACGCACATGAAAACCGTTTTTACCGACTGGAAATGGCTCCTGATGAAGGCAACAAGAGAGAGAGAGAGAGAGAGAGAGAGAGAGAGAGAGAGAGAGAGAAGGGTTGCGTGGTGTCGGTATCTTGCGCTGCTCTCACGCCAGGCTGTATGTATTAATCAATCAGCATCCTCCATCTGAGTCTCAATTTACTCCTGTTTAACATTTTATTTTTATTTTCCCTTTGTAACACTGATATCATTTTTAGTTGTCTCCCTTTCTTGCGAGTTGTTCCCTTCTTCTTCCTTCCCCCCCCCCCCCACCCCCATTTTTTTTTCCTCTGCCTGCAAGTTCATTATCATATAGATGGAGGCCAGATATAAACTTTGGTTGTTTTTTTTTGCTGCTGGTCACATCAAGGCGGTATTGTAAGTGTCGCCGGCTGCAAAACACATGCCATTATTCTCACCGTCTCTGTGGGGAAGCGCACACACGTACAGACAGTATTCATTCATATACATACATACATACATATAGATATATATATATATATATATATATATATATATATATATATATATATTATATATGTAGTATATATACACATATATACATATATATGTATATATGTATATTATATTTGTGTGTGTGTATATATATATATAGTGTGTGTGTGTATGTGTATGAATGTGTGTATATGAGATATAATAAGGAAAAACAAAAACAGACAGCAATTGAGATCTTGAATTGCGTTATAAAACCTACGATGAAAGTAAGTTAATTAACATACAAACAGTTTTTAAAAGGCTTAGGAGCACGATTAAGTTACTGTATAATGGAAAATAATACACTTTCAAATTTTGTACATATTAAACTGACTAAAGTAGTCCTTCGGGATGATGTAAACCGTAGCATAATAAACTTCATCTGAGGTTTTAAAAGTTGAAGAAGACACCTAATCCTTAGGTCTTGCGAGGTTTTGGCTTCGAGGGATAAGTATGGGCATATTTTGTCGGTAACAGACGACCAGACAAAGAAAGAATTCATGGAACAAAAGGACTTTGTATTGTAGCCGAGTAAAAATTCAAAGATGATTTACAAAAAATATTCCAGCTGAATTTGTATTTCCCGCAGGCAATTGTAGTTGTATTAAATATCGATAGACATTTAATTTAAAAAGTTTTGCTTGTGTGTGTGTGTTTTTTTTTTATTTATTTATTAACTGGAAGTGTGTGATTCAGTAAGACACCTGTACTTATTTTTAAGCTAATCGAAATTTTTTTTAGCCTATGAAATTGCAATTCTGCCTCCTATTGCAGGGTTGAGTTTTTTTTGTCATTAGCTCTTGCATAATTAGATATAGGACATTTCCATAGGATCGATGTGATAAGGTTGTTCAGGGGTCCCGACTTATCTAGTATGGTCAAGATGTGACGACAGTAATGGCCGAGGAAGAAAATAATTATAATAAAAAAACGAGAATGAATCCTGTATACTGATTAAATCATTAATGAGAGCACTTAGTTGAACGTGAACACTAAGTCACCATCGCCATCTTCCTATATTCGTCTTCGTTGATCATACCAAAAATACACTAGTTTAAGGGACTGGCCTAGCCATCAGGTGCACGGTTGCTGTGAATCTCCTGTAATCAACGCCTTTTTGTTTACCATCCTCATCCCCGTTTTCTGTTGCAGGCGACATCGAGCGTCTCCAGAGATTCTGGATGACGGGTACTTGCAAACCCAAGAAGCAGCAACGCCGGGCATCCGAACCGCTGGCCATCGAACAGTTTTTATCGGCTTACTTGCTGCTCGGAATCGGGATGGTCATAGCCATCGTGCTGCTGGCGCTCGAACACATATACTTCAAGTACGTCCGCAAACACCTGGCCAAGAAGGACAGCGGAGGATGCTGCGCTCTCGTCAGTTTGGTAAGTTCGATTTTGACGCGTTTACGAAGGTGCTTCGAAGGAACCTTTTTTTTTTTTCGAAATTAACGTAGGAGCGTAAATATTTTCTTCGGAAGTAAGAAAGGAACTTGAAACAGCGTCTTTAACTTGACTGAATTTTTTATTTAAGAGCTATTAAGAAGGACAATCTTTCGACATTTAGGCAGCTTGTGCAAGAAATTTTTTTTTTTAATCAAGCGAGATTGGGGATGAGATGTCATCCTGAGAAAAATTGCCAGGAAAGAAAAAGGAAAAAAATAATTTCATCTCTTCCTAAAACCCAGTTAAAGCTGATTTGCATACTTGGGAGAAATCTCATAACAGTCTATTTACGCCAACGTATTTTATAAGAGACCATTTGAATATCCAGATGTTGATTTAATGTCATTTCTCGTCCCATGCCATTTTATTAGCTCTCTCTCTCTCTCTCTCTCTCTCTCTCTCTCTCTCTCTCTCTCTCTCTCTCTCTCTCTCTCTGTTGGGTCTTGTGGGCCTCTTATGTTTTATTTCATGCGATTCCTATGTACCTTCTTTCCATTCATATCCTGAATAACTTGTGTGTTTTTAATCATCAAATTCCTTCCAAAAATGAAAAGTCCCTAATTATTAATCATGTGTTGAATTAGCTTCTTGTTCCTCCGACATGAATTTTTCAGTCGTCCGTCTCATCTCGGGCTCTTCTCTATTAAGCGAGTTCAGTGAACCTTCCCTTCTTAGAAGTGAATCTCTCTCTCTCTCTCTCTCTCTCTCTCTCTCTCTCTCTCTCTCTCAGATTAATCCCTCGTTTTTCGTTGATGGGGAAGGAAAAGTTTCGTTGATGGATATTTCTCTCTCTCTCTCTCTCTCTCTCTCTCTCTCTCTCTCTCTCTCTCTCTCTCTCACAGATTAATCCCTCGTATTCTGTTGATAGGGAAAAAAGTTCCGTTAGATGGATATTTCTCTCTCTCTCTCTCTCTCTCTCTCTCTCTCTCTCTCTCTCTCTCTCTCCTTTTTTTCCCGTTCCGGAACTACGAACCGTCAAACATTGACATACTGTTACACTAGACGTCAAACATTGACATCCTTTTACCTGCACACGTCAAACATTGACAATCCTGTACATTAAATGTATATGTAACGTATTGACAAGTCTCTCTCTCTCTCTCTCTCTCTCTCTCTCTCTTTCTCGGACCCTTCCCCGTCCCCACCTCCCTCCCGTAGAGTATGGGCAAATCCCTGACGTTCCGCGGAGCCGTGTACGAGGCGACGGACAAGCTCCGGCGACACCGGTGCCGCGACCCGCTGTGTGACACGCACATATGGAAGGTCAAGCACGAGCTGGACATGGCGCGCATGCGCATCAAGCAGCTGGAGAAGGAACTGGAGGCCAACGGCTGTAAACCCAATATCAAGAAAGGTCAGCAGCTGCCCCTCGGGTAAGTGTCAACAGCGTCTGTTGCAACCTCGTTCTGTTAGTTTTTTTTATATACAGTTCCTCGTCTTCTTTGTTGCTTCCTCTGGTTACATAATAAATACGTCACTTTAAAGTATTCTATTTAGTGGTTGTTTTTTTTTTAATACCATTATTCTCATTTTCTTTTTTATTAATCTATTTCGTATTATGGTTCTCATGCCTCTCTCTTCTCTTGATTTTCAATAAGGTCTTGGGTTTTATTGTCAGTTTCCCTCACCCCCACCCAACACGCCCCCTCCCCCCCTCCCCCCCTTCTTTCTTCTCCTCAATTTTCATGCCTGATAACATTTACCTTCCCTCCTTTAAATTGAGCACTTTTCTTTTTAACCTTACTTTTTTATTATTACTCATAGACTACGTATTTATTTCGGAGCACATTTTTTATATTTTGTTCCGGTTATTTCAGCGAGTCATTTCTTAAGCTGATGTCAAAATCATTCTCATGGCGATTTTTTTTTTTCTTGCTAAATTGCTCCATAAAACAATTCGCAGTAGAAGCAAATTCACCAGTAGTAATCCGTAAAATGAAGTAGCCGTGTATTTGGAGTATCAAAAGCTAAACAGACACTTTATTCAGTATTTTTTTGTAATATCTATTAAATTTTCGCATAAAATTTTGATGTAATACGAAACTTCAAAACTGTCAAAATAACTATCGTCAGTATTGTCAACGATGTTCAGAATAAAGCTTGAAATATGTCTGAATATGATGAAATTAACGTTAATTACTGTCTGAATATAATGAAATTAACGTTAATAACTGTCTGAATATAATGAAATTAACGTTAAATACTGTCAAAATATAATAAAAATAACGTTAATTACTGTTTGAATGTAATACCATTAATGTTTATTACTATCTGAATATAATAAAATTAGCGTTAAATTCTGTCTGAATATAATAAAATTAAGGTTGATTACTGTCTGAATATAAGAAAATTAACGTTAATTACAGTATCAGAGTCTTACAAATCTCCATCAGTTCCCTCCACGTAAAGTTACTATTTCTTCCCAGCGTATTAATTCACAGCCTTCACCGATTGAATTATGTCGAGGTATTTTGACGCCAGACGACGAAATGACGGTATTGTTTACAAATAGCTTAACTAAACCACAAAATCCTTTTCCAGTGCTTGATAAATTATGCTCTTGTATCTTTCATGATAATGATTTCGTGCCTGTGATTCATCGATCCACTATAAATGCCACAGATTGGTTCTGAAGTGTTTTAACATATGTCTAATGTCGTCTGTGCTTTATCCATCTCTATTATTCATTTTTTTGTTTTATATCTCTTGTTATCATTATTGACAATTAACTGAAATAACTTCCCTCCTCACCTCTTTAAAATGATTAAATTCCCTTCATGAAGAAACAAAAACCTTCCATTGCATTGTTTGCATTCAATTATGGATTTTGCCCGAGTTTTTTTTTTTTAACTATTAGTTGATATAGAAGCTGCTAATGTTTCCTGTTCTTTACACGTGTTCACTTGGTCTTAATATCCAGTGGCGCATTTATATATATATACACACTGTATGCACTCACATGGTCATAATTCATCGGTCCAGTCTTCTCTCACTACTGTAAATTCATACATATTCATGGCTCCCCCCAAAAAAATCACAACATGAAAAGCATGACAGATTTCCATCAAATACAACTATGTTGCTTCCTTATTAGGCGAAGACACAAGCCATGTCCACAAGGAATACAATAGCTACTACAATAGTTAATTCGCATGAACTTTGACAGTGTTTTTCTAGATTTATTTTCGATAGTGTGTGGCAACTATAGTGCACCTGCCTTTTGGGGTGGCCTTTGTCTTTGCTGAAAGTAAAAACACTATCATTTTTCCGTGTCTACACTAATGCTAACAGGCCCAACAAAAATCGCCATCTTCAAGTATTTCTTCTACTGTACTGAGACCCACCCAAATCACTACCATAAACACGGATGACAGTTGTAGACATGAGTGACTGAGGCTTTAACAGCTTCGCTTGAGCAATCCACTTTCACAGACATAGACTTGGATCTTTTCCAATCAATGTCTTAGTTATGGTCGGTTGAGACAGACTAACCTTTAGCAAGTGACCACTATGGGCATATCCCATAGAACTTTTAACAGCCTTTGAACTTCATCGCTCACTCTTCAAGACAGCCTGTTGAACCACTATCACCCTACTAACTCGATCACTGCTATAGACACGACAGTTGGAGCTACTAATTTCCCTTTAATTCAGCCAGTCACTTCCATACACACACACCCAATTGATCCTTCAACAGCCTCTAACTTCAGCCAATCACTGCCATAGACACGGCCTGTTGAGCCACTAACAGCCTCTTAACTTCGCCAGCGCTGTTAGTGCTGGCCCTCTGCTTGCCTGTTGCTGGACTCCGCCCTCAGATGACTCAACTTGGGTCAGGACCGTCAGTTTGGAGTGAGTCACCCAAAAAACCCATTTCCCGCATGACACCCTCTATATGAACAGTATGCCCGCATGGTAATGCCTGATCCTTCTGTTGTTTAGATACGAGTGGTTATTATTTTAGCACCTGTGTATGATCGTCTTTTTTATACACATGATCATGAGACAAGTGTTCCTGGTCTTTAGTAATATGCACAGGCATCTTGAAAGTGCTTGAGGAATTTTGATACTGAATATATTCTTGCATCTGTATCTATTGCCGTTGTCTGCCTCTGAAAATATATTCATTGCATGTTTTGTCCCCCACGATCTTTGCATTTGGGCACGATAATGGCCTGATATATTTGCATAAAAGTGTGATTAACGAAATTCGTGAAGGATTCCATGTTTGCATATTATGGAACCCCTCATCCTGAGCATTTGTGCATTTTGGAGTTAAATTATTATTGTTGTTATTGCTATCATCATTATTATTAATAATATTATTATTATTATGATTATTATTTTTTAAATTGTAAACTAAACTGGTCCACACACAGAGGAAAAGGCTATAACTGTTTTCCTGATGCTAATTATTCTTAAGGCTATCTTGGAGCAACATTAGCTCTTTTATTATAGGATCTGGAAAGGTTGGTCAAGGTGTTACCCGCTGCGTCAGCCGCTTGAATACCAGAACCTGAAGTATTGGTTGTTGAGGCTGTTTCTGTGTAGAAGTTGAAATAGTAATTATCCTCGTTTTCAGAGTATGCCCTGGTATTTTAGATCCTCTTATAAGTGTTGTAACCTAATACATTATTTTATAACCTCTGACGGTGAGTTTGAAAGCGATAGTAAAAAGTATAATGTAATACAGAACCTAATGTCGTTCTTGTTGGTAGAAGTAAAGAGATGATTTGTTCATGGCATCATTCTCCCTAACTTTCTACATCGCTTTCCCGGCGCCATTCACTTCCAAGGAGGATGTGTGTTAAGTCCTTCTTTATATTCTGTATTAACGTAAGCATGCATATTCACCAACCAGCAAATCCACTATACTTGACACCAGCACTGTAGGTATAAATTCACCTTGCTAAAAAAATATTTAGTTTATATCTTAGCCTTTCAGTGTATGAACTCTTATCTGTGACATCCACTTGCATCGTGAGTCAATGAGAACTATTAGTTTAGCATGTTGTGAGCTCTGGTTGACCTTAAATTTTGTATTACATTTTCCTTAAATGACAGTGTAACATCAGTAAGTTCGGTTTAATCAGATCTATTTAGTCAGATCTACAGCCTTTGAAATTGTCTGACGAGGATTGTAGTGGTAGATCCAGACACATAGAAAATCCTAACAAAATTACAAACCTGTTCGTTGACACGAATATTGTAAGTCTTCGGTTCGGTCTTCAGTACAAAACTGGCTGTATATTATGAGCGCTTGTTTAGCATGTTTCATATAACATGAGCTAACGTAACACCCAGTCTTTTTTGCTTACTCGGGGAGTAAGCTTACAAACTGCTTTGTTGTTATTGTTGTGAGGAGGGGTAGGAAACCCTAAAAAAAAGTCTGAAAAAGGTGTTACACGTTGTGTTAAAGATACAGGAATTTTAGGATAGGATATTTATGATTTATTTATTAGAATGAAAATGTAAAAAATAAATGATGTGCACATTAAATAGTACAAAAAAAAATTTCTAATAAAATATAACATTTATTTTAATTTTCGTTGGTGAAACAACGCTCTATTTGACCGTTGATTTTAGCACGCGCCCGAAGTAAGCTGGAGGTCGGATCATGCCTTGTTTCTCATAACTTTGGTTCCGTGGGCGACCCCATTGGCTCTCTCCCCCACTGTTTTATAGCAACTGTGCTTTTGTAACACTATGAAATGTATCACACCTACATTGTATAATGTCTTTCACATCTGCCCTTACTGAAGAAAAATTAAATAGCTGTTGCTTGGCCTAATAATGTTAGGCTTGTAGGCTCTGTAGGGGGTAGTGTCGTCAGTGGACCTCATGCGGTTCTGTGCAGCGAGCCTTCGGCCCCTAGCTGCAACCACTTTCGTTCCCTTTACTGTACCTCCTTTCATATTCTCTTTCTTCATCTTACTTTCCACCCTCTCCTTGTTCAAGAGGCCATGCTGGTTGAAGGCTGATTTGATCAATATTGACCAACCTAAAAAAAAAAAAAAACATCAGTTTAAAACGTTAATATCGTTCACCTTAGATCAACAATGGCGCTACGTCAATATTATTATTCTTTAAGAGTTAAGGCCAAAATGACATGCAGCTTTATGGCCTTTATTAAGACAGGTCCCAACGAAGCAGGAGGAAGAAGCCTTCTGACAGGAAGAACTTGTGATTTCAGGCAGCTGCAAGCTTTGTACACATGTAGTTCACTAAAGACATGCAGTGTTCCCCCGTATTCGCGGGGGATGTGTACCCCTCCCACGAATAGCTGGAATCCGCAAATAGTTGAAACCCCTATAAAAATGCTTAAAACGGCCTATTTTTGTTAGTTAAACTCAAGAAAAGCCCACTAAAAAATTTTATACCTGTTTTTCTTTTTAATATTTTTATGGCAAAAAGTGCATTTTATGATGAAGTTGATAAAAAAAAAAAGAATTTATAGATATTTCTCATAGAAAAATACCGCGAATGCGTGCATTCCCGCGAATAATGGGTAGATATGGTCCATAAGAAATCCGCCAATGCCAAGAACGCGAATATGGGGGTCCACTGTACTTTGATGCATGTTAATAACCGATTAGGAGGTTAATATTCATAATCTTACCTTAAAAGTATTTATAGGCTTACAAAAATATCTTGTCATAACCTGAGTTGAATATAAACCTATCTAAAAGTAAGATTCGGGATAACTACTAATTTAAACGCTCTAAAAAATAAGATATAAACTAAAATATATCTTTTTTTTTATATCCTGCCCAATTCTTTTGCCTTTCCTGTACTTGTCAGCCACACATCGGGTTTTTAGCACGATGCTGTTGCTTTCAAAAAACCACCGTAATTTGCTGGTCAGTGTTTCCCCTGCATGAACCTTCATTCCCAAGCTTCCAGTTGTGATGCTGCGCACTTTTTGTTGCTTCCGTCGTTTCGTTTCGACCAAAAAAATTAATCCAACGAAATGGATGATGATTTTCCCTAATTCAGGTTGTGCACAGTAAGTTTCATTAGTTAGGTTTCATTATTTTGTAGACATTATTCATAACAAAGGTTTGGTCTATTAAATAAGGTTTAGTCTATTAACTAAGGTTTGGTCGTACAACGACTTTTCCAGACATCCTGGACGGTTTTCTGAATTTTTTTTTTATAATAATATGCATATATTATAAATATGCAGGAACATATAGCACGTGTTTTGTAGTTTTCACTTTAAGTTAGATTGTATACATACCGGTATATTAATACGTTCATCCGTATAACGAACACATCTTTGCGCATAAATTTATTTTTACAAATACTAACACACACATGCACGCATTTATTAGTATTAATAATGATTTTGAATAACAAGTCTCTCCAGATAGAGTCAGATGGATTTCAACCTTTGCAGAATTATCATGCTTTGAATTTCATCACAGTTTTGGTTATAAGAACTTTTTTTAGTAGCATGATTACCATTTAAGAATTCATATGCTGAGAAGAATATAGTCAGTCGCCACTCCAAGCGAGCAAAGGTGGTTACTGTTTCAGGAATGGCGTGATGTGAGAATAGAGTTTAAAAAAAAAAAAAACTATGAATTGATGGTAAGAGATCATATTGAAGCACATATTGTAGCTGGATTAATCCCAGCATCCTCGTCAGTTGTCACTACCATAGAGGAGAAATGGTTCAGCAATCCCTTCTACTTATAAGTAAGTGTCCAATACTCAGAGTGGCGACTGGCTTTGTCCTACCTCGGGGTAGAGCGATTATTAGTTGGGGATATTTTAGTCATTTTAGTGTTGTATATTTAAAAATGTAATGTAAATCAAAGTCTGACATCAGTACAGAAAGGCTCCAGAGCTGGGTAGATTTGCAACCCAGAATCATTGCTGATACAAGTGTTCATGTTTTGAAGTTCTTTCTGGCCGGAAACTTGGTTAGCTTATACTATAACATGCCTGCCTGTAACACAATGATATTTGATGTTTTCTCGCTTAATGATCAGATATTTGTCGGGAATTAATTTTCGCATTGAATTTTATGTTATTTTGCAATCTCAAGTCGTAATAAGTTGCGAAAAGATAGTCAGATATATGGGAAGTTGTTTGTCTCTGCCTTATAAGGAAGGAAATGTCAAAAGACTTTCGCTGAAGGCCACGCAAGACTCACAAGCTGCGATCATTGACACAGACCTGAAGATTGTAAATCTTGCTTGGTAAGTTTACTACTTTCATCAAATTGATATTCCCTGGGTAACATGATCCCCTTTGCAGTATGGTAAAAGCCAGTGTATTTTGAAGATTATTGAAGTAATTCCAAAGGTATGAGGCTAGGGGCTTCATTCAAAAACACCCTAACTAATAAACTGATGGTGAGCAGATCTGTAACATCCCCTCCTAAGGTAGGGTCGACAGAAAAAGGATTATGAGTAAAATTCTGAAACTGACCTTGCATATGGACTTACTGTAGTAAAGTATATATATCCTATTTACACTGTGATTCCAAAGGCATGAGGCTATGAACCTCATTCAAAAGCACCTTAGCTAGTAAATTGATGGTCAGCAGATCTGTAACATCCCCTCCTGAGGGTCCACAGAGAAAGGTTTTATGAGCAAAATGCTGAAACTGACCTTGCAAATGGACTTACTGTAGTAACGTATGTATATCCCATTTACACTGTATAGACCTCACATAGACGTAGGTAACTTCTTTGTAAGGGGTAAGGAACTCCATTTACACTGTTTAAACCTCCATTTACACACTTTAGACCTCATATAGACTTAGGTAACTTTTTTGTAAGAGGTAATCCCCTCCTGAGGGGCCACAGAGAAAGGTTTTTGAGTAAAATGCTGAAACTGACCTTGCAGATGGACTTACTGTAGAAAAGTATGTATATCCCATTTAAACTGTTTATACCTCATGTAGACTTAGGTAACTTCTTTGGTAAGGAGCTTTGGTAATGACTTGACCGACGTATCCTGCAATCGCTCATCGTCAGAATATAAGCGAGCTGACGCATACCTGTATGAGTATTATACTTTAATGAAAGAAATAGCGTAGTCTTATTTCCTGGTCATTCAGTAATGCATTTCAGCAAATGTCTGACACCCGATTCACATTTGCAACTTTTGCAGCGTAACAAGCAGCCAACAACAGCAGCAGCAGCATCAGCAGCAGCAGCAACAGCAACAACAACAGCAACAGCAGCAGCCTCTGCAGCAGCAACAGCGCCCCCAGCACGAGATATTCCAGCACCACCAGCACCACCCCCAGCCCCCCCACCAGCAGCAGCAGCAGGCGCACCACCACCATCACCACCAGCTGTACAGGCGCCACGACCTCACCCGAAACCACGTGGTGTCCACTGAAAGGCTAGAGACTGTGCTTTCGGATATCCCCGCTCCCCCACCTCAAAGAAAACGGAGCTACGAGTATAGATCACCCGATAGCCCCCTGGAAGGACTTCTTAGGTGCATGTAACCACGGTGGTTGTTTCTCCTCGTGGGGGCCAGGGAAGAGGGTTTCCCCGCTTTGCTCTTTATTCTTATTTGCTCTCCTTTTACCGTCACTTACAAACCGATGGAGTCGGAACATTGGAGTGTGTGCTTTAGTAAAGCACTCAGAATGAAGTCGAGAGACGAAGCGCTATATATAGGCATGGTTTTTCAGGAATGTAGTACTAGATTTATTCGGTTTTGTTTTTATTCTTTAGAGTGATGTTTTTTTTTTTTATTTATTTATTTCTTTGGCGTCTGTAATTTTCACAGATTCCTCGCGAACCATAATATTCAAAATATACGAGAATGCAAAAATTATTTTTTACGTAGATTTTAAAGAGATCTTGTGAGGATTTTTTTTTTCTGAGAAACGGAATGCTGCTTCTTTCTAGCGCAGATTTTTTTACTTTTACTTTTTCTTGCACATTAGAGGTGCCAGCGCTTCCTGTAGCCTCGGCGAGATACTCTTGTATATCTTTTGCAGCATGAAGGCTTTACGACAGCTGCTTTCCTTTATCTATAAAAAATTTTGTGTACAGTAAAAGTAATTCACTAGAAAGGGAAATATTGAATTTTTATGGTATAGTCCATGTTTATCAGTTCATAGCTCTAAACAGCTTTTTTTTTTGAGAAACTGTGACGCATATTTTTTGACATTTATTTCTTCTCAATGAAATTGCCAGCGAATGACAGATTTGACGCCTTAGAGACAGCTTTCATCGCCAAAGGAGTTACTAGAAAATTTAGATGCACAATTTTTGCGAAGCTTCCATGGCCCCCATGATCTTTCAATGCTACTTCTAGTACTTCTACTACTAATTTTTTTTTTTTTTTTTTACGGCGAGACGACTTTCATTATTCTAAGAAGTTAGTGGCAGACCGGAACCTTGTTACAGTGCAAATTAAAGATCTCCTCAGTCGGTCCCAACTCTGCAGGGTAAATTTTGAAAAAATCTTTTGTATATAACACACGAACACACACATACGTCATTCAATCTTTAAACGACAAAGACTTCTGCTTAACTTCATTGATATTTAATGATCAAATTTTTTGCTTAATTTTTTGTACTTCTAACACATCGTTAAGTCAATCACTTGAGTAGACTCCTCTGAAAAAGAATTATCCTCAGCAGTTGCTGGTGTCGAGGTGAATTAAGGGACCAAAACTGGTATACTTGCCGTACGTTGTAGCTTTTGATTGGAGTTATTTGCTTAACAAAAATGCTAGGATAAACTCCTGACTCTTTTAAGTGCTGAATAACCTGAAATATATAGGACTTTTTTATATACAATTCCTCGGACACATTCACCACGAAGAAGAAGGTACATATGTAGGACTTTTTTATATATAATTCCTCAGGTCACATTCACCACGAAGAAGAGGTAACAATATGTAGGACTTTTGTTTTTATAAGTAAATTCCTTCCATCAGGTTCACATTCACCACGAAGAAGAAGGTACATATGTAGGACTTTTTTTAATATAATTCCTCAAGTCCACAGTTCACCGGACGAAGGAAGAGCGTTACTATGTAGGACTTTTTAAGCATAATTCCTCAGTCACATTCACCAGCGAAGAAAGAAGGGTACATATTGTAGGCGAGCTTTTTTATATATAAGATTCCTTTCAGGTCACATTCCACCCACGAAAAGAAAGAGGGGTACCATATGGTAAAGGACTTTTTTTATATATAATTCCCTGCAGGTCCACATTCCACCAGAAGAAGAAGCGTAACATTATGTAAGGACTTTTTATAAATAGGGTATTCTCAGTCACTTATCCACGAGGAGAAGGGACAGTATGTAGGCACTTTTGTTTTTATACATAATTCCGCTCAGGTTGTCAAGGTGTCACCACGAAGAAGAAGGTACATATGTAGGACTTTTTTATATATAATTCCTCAGGTCACATTCACCACGAAGAAGAGGGTACATATGTAGGACTTTTTTATACATAATTCCTCAGGTCACATTCACCACGAAGAAGAAGGTACATATGTAGGACTTTTTTATATATAATTCCTCAGGTCACATTCACAGAAGAAGAGGGCTATGTAGGCTAATATAATTCCTCAGGTCACATTCACCACGAAGAAGAAGGATAGTAAGACATATATATAAACCTCAGGTACATTACCACGGAAGAAGAAGGTACATATGTAGGACTTTTTTATATATATAATTCCTCGGACACATTCACCCCCAAGAAACAAAATGAGTTCATCCTCTTCCAGTTGCAATAATAACAAGAAAAGCTGCCACTGACTTCCATTTTTTCATGAGTGTTTGTGTCATAAATTAGAGATCATAGATCGGGACTGTAGACTTTTTTTTATATTGTATACGATATTTTAACCTGCCCTTCCCTCTCCTGTATTTTGCTCCTCCAGATGATTGGTGAGTGGCCCTTTACCTACAGTATGCAGTGTAATGGCTAAGACAACACTGCTTAATACACTGACTGCAAGCTTTGTGGATAAGTGTCTTTCGTTTTTTAAGCGAAGATAAGATTTTATGAGTAGTGTACATTGGCAAGAGCATAAATCAAGTTTAAACATAATACTTCACAGGAAATGAAATGGGTAGTATATATTTCTGGCATTATTATTATTATTATTATTATTATTATTATTATTATTATTATTATTATTATTATTATTATTATTATTATTATTATTATTGATTATTATTATTATTGCAAATTCGTTTAATTAATTTATTACTGTATGTCAAAACTTACGTCTGGGTCATCCAAACGAGAAGTGAAATTTTGATCGACGTAAAGTTAAAGAAGTTAGACAGCCAGGTGGGAAGAGAAGAAAGGAAGTGGATGTGATGTAAGAGGCAGAAGGAAAAACAAGTAGAAGGCGGCTAGGGGGGTCGTTGCAAAGAACCTGTAATGCAATCTACAGAGTGAGTGGCTGTGCTAGCAGCACCATTGGTGTTATTCTATAAAGAAACATTGGGGAGTAAGTGAAACTTCCCATGATTACAGTGTATATTTATTTATTTATTTTATTCACCGAATCCACAGTACAGTATCCTTTTAGTTTAAAAGCAGCTTAGCCACGAAACATTGTAAAGTGTTTGAGTGACAGATATCCCTTGTGTAAAATGGTTCGTTATCAATTTCATTTTAGCTAACAGGCGTCAGCATCTGAAGAACAGTGTGTACCGGTTCTTTATGTCTTGTGTTCTTTTCACATTACGTGGTCATATTATCTGTTGTCTTAGCCACTGCATACTTTAGATTTGATGAATATAATAGTGTGTTACGATTTTCTCTATTTTGGCTGTGTACTGTAATGTATAAGTATGCTCGCAAGGAGAGTCCTTCTCTGTCAAATTAGATAAAGGTTTGCCTGATTGTTGGACTTAAGTAGTGACATGATCATGTTGAGGTGTTAGAAGTATATAGCAAAGTACCATGAATTCTCAATTGGTTCATATTACTGTGTGTTAATGTTGATGACTAAACAGTTCACAGATCACTGGAGTTTTCCGCCTTTGCCCTTCGGTATTAAACCACACCTGCCATTGGCCCATTTTGTCAGGTAGCATGGGTACCATTAAGAAAAAACTTTCATTCTCTCGTTTCAGCACTTAAAGTGTACTGAAAGTCAGCCGACATAAAACTTGATATATTACTCAATCGTGATATTCTGTAGTCGGCAGAATACGAAAGAATCTCTTCGTCAGGTTCATTGGCTATTTGTAGATGTCCTAATCATTCATATTTCTTTCTCCAATCCTTATATCATTCTCTATCCTTTCCCATTCCTTTTTAAGGACATTGATACGTATTTTAACGCCCCTCTTGAATAACATACACGTTTTTCGTGTATGGTATTCATCTTGAGATATAATCACCAGATTAAATTTTTAGCATTGTCCATTTCACGGGTAGGCTGAAAATTCCTTACCATTTCTAATTATCCATCGTAGTCCTTCGCTCCCAATTTCATTTCATTAGTAAAACTTCAGCAGACATATTTGTTTCTAATCTTATTCACTATAGAAGTTATATAATCCTTATTCCCTAAAATGAATCATTCGATGCAGATTGTAACAGTCTTCCATATTTGTTGAAAATGCATTCTGATAATCTTAAAATATTTGTTGACAGTCTTAACTACACTGTGCTTGTACACCTTAGCATTTGTAGGCAGTAGTGAAGAAGTACACCAAAATGAACTGTGTATCTGGTGCCAATCTTTATTCACAATACCTAGACAAAAGTACACCTAAATGGACTATGTCTATCTAGTGTCAATCTTTACTCACAACACCTAGACAAGCGCCTCAGTGGCGTGGTTGGTATGGTATTAGCGTCCCACCTCGGTGGTCGCGGGTTCGATTCTCGGCCATTCCATTGGGGAGTGAGAGATGTGTATTTCTGGTGATAGAAGTTCACTCTCGACGTGGTTCGGAAGTCACGTAAAGCCGTTGGTCCCGTTGCTGAATAACCACTGGTTCCATGCAACGTAAAAGCACCATACAAACAAACAAACAAACACTACCTAGACAAAACTTAAATAGTATCTATTTACATCACAACATCTCTATATTTGAGATAAAATGGTCTTTAAACACGTTTGCCCCTGATAGATAGTAAAATCTCGATACCCTTGTAGGCATAACACAGTTTCAATCTTAATGATGACCCAGCGCATTCATTTCCAATTTCCCAAATTCCAGGAGTCTCAAACTCTTGAACGATTCTGCTGGAAGTTTTATTTACAAACGAATACTATTTTTTCTTAATTATCAGTTATTTGTTCACTGAACTGTTTTCAACTACGACCAGAAACCAGGCCAGTTGTGATATTTATGACATCTCGATGTAAACATTATCGAGGTTTTTTTTAATATAATATTTGTGTTAACATAACTGCAATCCAGGTGCAACATTCCTAATATGTCTGAGTCTCAGCACCTATTATTAATCTACCTATAACTGGATACATACATACATATATATATATATATATATATATATATATATATATATATAATATATATATGTATGTATTATAACATTGTTAAAGAAATTTAAAAGTATCGAAAAATATTTTTGCCTCATATACTGTCTCATGGATTTTTTATTTATTTCAGAGAAAAAAAGATGATATATATACATATATATACTGCTATTTGCTTTTGTTTTAGGCTTTGAAATCTGAAATTGTGAGAGATGACTGTGCATTATTATGTACTGGAGATGGCGAAGGTTGTATCTAGTCTTTTGTCAGTTTGTATTTTATGCTATTATTATTAAATTGCCTCGTTTTGTTTTTGTTCATTTACTACTCTGTTTTGTGTTTTATGTTGTGACATTTGCTCTGTATAAGTTGAGGGGGATCTGGTTGTTCCATTCACAGCATTTGTTGTGTAGCAGGTGTTTGTATACGTGTGCACGTGTGACATCTGTTTTACTGTTAAATCATGTCTTTTGTAGCATATATTTTACTTTTAAAAAAACTACAGTATAAGATATGTTTCAGATTGCATCGTATATTCAATTTGTAAATCACTAATCAGATTTTAATTAATCTATTTTTATTTTGGTTATTTAAGGTCAAATTAAGCTATTTATTTAGTTCTGTTTGGTTACCATATTGTTTAATAAATATATATATATATATATATATATATATATATATATATATATATATATATATATAGATATATAATATCAATATATATATATATATATATATATATATTATATATCTTTAGTGGTATGAAAGGGTATTTTTTTATCCCCACACTAATTTTCCTTTTTATAGATTTTGTAATTATACCAGTATTTTATTGTTTTTCTTTTTCTACCTTCTTTATGTCAATTTGTATTATCTTTACTATCAAGCAATTTCAGTTTCTAAATATGTAAACAAAAATCATTTAAATTTTTAGTGTTACTGAATTGCAAATTACTGAAATCGTTTTACATTTAGCCTTTAAAGCTCATGCAGTATTAACTTCATAGGTTAAATTATTTATTTATAAACAGAAGTTCTTTGCACCAGTTGCTTGGTATATTTATCCTCCAAAGTCAGATAGGATAATTCGTTCTCTTCATTTCAGGCCAGCAGTATCAAATGAAATAGCTGAGATAGAGACTGTCCTATAGACGCAGGACCCCTCCACATTTCTGATTAAGGAAAAACTTCGTCTCCGCTACAGAAAATAAAACACAGTACGAACAGTGGTGGTTCCACCGCACAGGGAAGAACACCCTTGAACCTCCTGAAATACGGATAGTGATGCAAAGCTCTCAATTCTTCAACATACACCATACTCCTACCGAGACTACCACTTTATGCTGTTTCCTGCAATTTCTTGCTGACCATTCCTGAAGCACCAGTTTCAGAATGTTAATTGACTTTTTCCGGACAGAAGTCAAATCTGTTTTTGTGATAAGCAGTTCTCACTAGACTCATGCCAACATATGAATGTATATGAATATACAGTATCTTTTAATAAGCGCTAACCTGCCTGTTTATACTGTACGACTGAAGAAAACTCGTGAGTATCCTAAATAGTTAAATAAGCATACACAGGATGGACTGTATTACCCTCTAATTAGAAATATGTATATGAATATGTAGTACCTGTGTAACACACAGGACTATTTCTCTAGAACCATAGTCTGTTACATATGGAACAGTTTTACACAAACACAAAATTCCACAACTTACAAAATATTTTTTTATAGGACACTAAAATCATCAGCACATGCTATGTAACCACGATTATCTCGCTTGCTTGAGAATATTTTTCATTTTGAAAATTAATCTTTATGACATCTGTTATTTGCATGATAAAATTGTATGGTATGTTTTCAGATAGATTCAACAAAGATATACAGTCACCCAGTGGTGGGCTTTGGGAGTTGACATGTTTTATGTTTATCTGCCCCGTTTTTAACTTTCTGAAATGAACATTCCATTTAATTGTATTGTTAAAAAAAAATTTTAGTTTGGTGCTAGGAGTAATCACTTGTGGTTTTACCATTTACTTTTGAAATGATGATGATGATAAACAAAGAGCAAGCTTCTTATTTAAGGTACAATACCACAAATTATGCTCTTTGAAGATAAGGTTTTAGCATATTTTATTTGAGGCAAATAAACTAGTGATTATGATAAATTTGATAAGTAATGAATATTTGCTACTTAGCCATAGGCTATGCAATCCATTGAATATTGTATTTGAGGCATCATTTATTGGCTCACATTATAGATACGTATATGGTGGTACTGAAACAGGCCTCTGACATTTTCTGCCTCTGCAATAGACCCACCCCTTGAAAAGCAGAAAATCGAAAGTCACGCAAACAGCAGGCATCGGTAAGACGGTCTGCAAGATGTATACGTGACACTCTGGGATAAACTAGGTCGCAACTTACAGTGTGATAAGATAGCGTGAGTACCAGCAAAGCACCCGTTGCATTAAATGGGCATTCCCGTGTGTGTGCATATGTACATACTGTACATAGTACTTATGTTAACCTATGAGTGTGGAAATGGTGGTTGTTGTTTACCTAACACATACCAGTAACTCTCTCTTACTTAATGTGTATTCCAGAGCAGACTGGAAGATCCTGTATAGCGTACCTACACTTGTAGAATCAAGGTGGTATGTGTATTCGTTAAGAGATGCTGAAGAATTGTATTTTCTTATTGAGACTTGCCTACTACATTTAAACCATAATTGAGTCAGGAATTCAAATAGAACACTACATGATTGATTATATGGAATACAGTATGATGGATTCATTCGCTGACAGGGTTTATGTCAAAACAGTGTTACAATGCACTTTTTATGTTCAGTAGAGTTTATTTTCTCTGTAAGGGTTTTGGAGTTGACTGAAATTATTGTAGGTGGAGCACATCTTTGTTACTGAAATTAATAGACAAAAGGGAAGGCTAGCCTAACCTGAGATGCATGTCATTTCTATTTAGAATTTAAGAAAAGTTTAAGATATTCTGCCTAACCTCATTTTTTAATTATAGCACATTATGTAAGTCAGAGTTACTCCTATATACCTATTATGTATTAATTTCCAAAGAAATTTTCTTTAAGCATACTATGAGACTGGAAATTCTGTTTCTTCATTTTTTATCAGATAAAAATATTGAGTCCACAGCATTCAGGCTCACCAGATGTGCACTAGACTCATGGGTATGATTAAATAATTTCATGGAGCTAACAGTGGTATGAAATGAAGCTAGGCAAGACAAACAAGGGACTGCCAAATTTAGTAACTTGAACAAACCTCTTTTAGAGTAGCATACTGCATAGCATTCTGCTTTTTCCCCCTCTTGTTTAGCCTTTGTCATTCTGTTACCAAGAGTTAGATTTCCCATTAGGATTTTTCAGAATCACCCAATTAGGTAATAATCATCCTCATGAAGAGACAAGAGAACCTCCTCTCCTCTGTTCGGTTTCTGCAATAGCAATGCAGTACAAGCTTTGTGTGTGTCAGTAACTTAGATTAGAAGTGTTGGTGTTACTATTGACTGCTCTTGTTTCTTTGCATGAAGATGTAAAGGAATTTGCCTTTCACCTTGCCTGTATCAGCCTTGTCTCTTGTCTCTTGTGACTGAGAATAAAAACTGTAAGTGATGAGATGGCTTGGTTTGACATTGTGAAGATTATGACATCTATAAGCTACTGTTTAGAAAACCATCATAGTGATAGTTTAAGTGCCCTGTCAGCTATCATAAGATGTTTAGATTTAAAAGCACATGTAATATGGTGACATGTGGCATATGACACCGACTTGAATTTTTGGTCAGGGAGGTTTCTAAAACACATTTAGGATGGCATAATATCTAGCTTCATTCCAAACTGTATGTTGTTAATGTTATTTCGGGGAGCAAACTTAGGAAACTTTAGTTACTACCATTAATATATATATGAGGTTCAATACAAACTCATGTGATACCATGTTCTTTGTAGTATTGTAAAATTGTATAATTTCAGTATCAGAACTTTGATATAACAGGAAAAGCAAGGAAGCAATTTAACAAATGTGTAGTTTTTGTCGCTTAAAACCACAGACTAATATGTGAACTTCAGTCTTAGTCCCTTTCAGTAATATAAGAAAAACATATGTGGAATACATCTTGAGCAACTGGCAGCTCTGTCGACATTCAGTTTGTCCATACAAGAAATATTGATGTTTTTAAATAATTTAAGAATTTGGGTACTGTATCTGACATACAAGGAAATGGAAATCAGCATAATTGGTTGTACAACTGTGTCCCATAAGAAATGCCTGTCAATTTTCCAGTGCCATTCTATTATATCAAAATATATTGATTTAGCATTCACTAACTAATAAAGCCTACAGTGACTGACTCAAACATTTTGTATGATTCCAGGTAAGGAATTGTTACAGGTGCAATATTATTTCAGATGAAACCTCTACAACCAGCATAGTTATGTAACTTTCGGACTGGTGGAGGAAATCGAAATACGTACTGGGTAGCTGTTGCCTTTTCACACTTTGATAAAGGGAGAGGCTTATTCTGTCAAATTTTATTCATTATCACAAAGTATAGATGACTGCACCACCTCTGCTGACTTTGAAAGAGATGATAGCGCATTTAACGTTGAAAGTGATCTTAAATGAGATGCTTTTGGGGTAAGGTTCTGCAAAACTCAAAATCTTTCTCAGGCACATTTTAAACACCTTTGTGAGGTGAGCCAAACTGAAGTTGTTGAAGGTGATAAACTTCCAGGAATGCATGCATGGGAGGTATATTTTAATATTTACAATTATCCATCACTTTTAGTAAAGAGTGCCAATAATATAACTGGAAAATGTACATAATTATTGTAAAAATCCTTTTGTAAATATTAATGTATATATACCTGTATAAAGGAAGGCAACATTTTTCATTGACGTGTGGAATTTAGAAATGAGTATATATTACTGTACTGTTTACCACCATGTATTAATTACAGTATTCTAGAACAGCTGTAGATGTATATAACTTTGCTAAAGTCAATGAGTAAGGAAAATGTGATTAGTTTTATATATCTAAATAATAATGTGCTGTGAAAACATTTTATATGAGAAAAAAAAGACATATACTATTAGAAAAAATGTTCATGCATCTATTAACAAGAGAAGCTTGATCGGAAAATTAGATATTTTTAACAGCATAAACATTTATATCAGCATTTAGCAAAGTGTTTGAAAAGTATGTACTGTACCTTTCAATTTTACCTAAAAATTAAATATAAATTTAAAATCGTCTTTTGAGTGACTAACAAATTTCGTAGAAGGACGATTTGTAACTTCATGTTACAGTAGTATGAACTTGACCTCTTACCTTTAGTTCTGATTGCAGTTTCCATTTGGCTTGTTTTTATCACAAACCGTCCGATTCTTGATTGAATGTGAAAACATTGCAGGCTGAAGCTATTTGCCTCTACACTACAGAATGATATAAAGCCAGCTTCCTAGAATATAAAGCTGCTTCCTTCATTTCTAGCACTTAAATTGTGACTGTTTCACAACAAACCTATTACGTTTATTGTCCACTTCATTTGCCATGAAATGCTCCCAGAAAAAGCTAAAGAAAAATGAATTCCATTAATATATGATGCATTAGTTTTTGTCACCGAATGTACCAAATAGATACGTGTGAACAAGAACCGTAACAGTGGAATATAGTAAAAATTGGCAACTTGCAAAGAAGGCAACCACATTTCACTTTAATATGTATGCATAAAATATGAACCACTATAGTAGCATTGTCAATTTATTAGGAAATGCAATGGTAAAGCTTGAAAGTTGCAAGAACCTGCACAAAGAGAATTCTAGATCAGGGTCAGTTTAAATTCTGTAACAAGTTCACCAATATAACTGATTGGTGTAAGTAATTAGTTTCAGGTCTTTAATGATCAGCCTGTTAGTGAAAGTAGTTTTTCATGTATGAACAATTTGCATTTACAGTTTGTATATATTTCCAAATGAGAACTTATAATTTTTCCCAGAAATACCTTGAAATATACAGTGTATAGTGCATATTGCATGTAATAGTCAACTGCAGAACTGTAAATGGTAGTGTTTAGGGTGTTGATTAATGTATTGTTGATGTATAGAGAAAAAATATATACAGTACAGTACATGAATCAAGAAATTTGATAACAGTTGATTAATGCATAAGTAAAGAGCTATATTTGTAGTTAACTTCTGCATGCTCTTGCATATGTAAAATTTATTTTGTACACTGCATCATTTCAATTAAGTTTATAATATGTAACCCCGTTGTTTGATTGGCGTTGGCTTAGAGAAGTTGATTTTCTCATCAGTCACTGATGTAAAATGAAGGATAAAAAATTTATGCATCAATGTTTTGTAAATTAAAAGTCATTTGTGTATTATGAACTAGGACATGTTTTTGTGTTGTGTAAAATTTGTGTGTATGTTAAGCTATTGATACCTAACCTGTGTTCAATAATGATTTAAGTGAAAAAGTAGTTAATCCATTCTATCTTTTCAGTGTGTCATTGTATGAGTAAGAATCTTCCTCACAAACATAATTGGATGATATTTCTTTGTTTCTCTTTATTTAATTATGTATAACGGTCATATTATTTTGTTCTTTTTCTACTAATATACTGAAATGTAAATGGTGATGAATTTGTAGATATTTTAAATGTTTTGTTGTTTCGTTTCTAAGAAATCTACAGTATATTTCTTGCACTGCTTTTCAATAACCACCAGCTTGAGTTTTGAAGATTTTGTGATATATATTTATATATTAGTACCTTCTTTTTTATAAACTTTGTTTTGTATGCTTCATCAAGACTTCTTTTGTCAGGTGGATATAGTTTATTTTCAGATGTCATACTGTGATCCATTTTCATGAATATGACATCATTTAGGTAACCCCTTGTCATAAATTTCCAGTTTCTGTACACCCAAGGGCACATTAAGTATGTATTTATCCCTCCATACATGTGAAACAAGAAGAGTGGCCAAACATGTGCCCATTAATTAAAGTACAGATTACTAAACATTGTATAGAAGACTGTATTTAATGGGCACATGTAACTGCTATCCCCTTATTAAGCATTCTGTTTAGTGATGTATTTAATGGGCACATTTAACTGCTATCCCCTTATTAAGCATTCTGTTTAGTGAAGCCAGCAAACCAATTATAACATGTGTTAAGAAGATACAAACTTTGGCTTGTGTAAACTAGAAAAGACTTAGCACAACTATTTTGGTACTGAAGCACTGCTTAACAATTATGAAAAAAAAACAAGGCTTGTTAATGTTGATTTTTACAGTTTTGAGCTATTAAGATATGCTGCATTGGAACAATACAAAAACCATTTCAGTTCTAACCACAAACAGCTTGCTGCCTAACCTTATTATACATGTAGAGATGGAGTTCGAAAAAACAGTAGTACATACATATAGCATGTGTCAGCCACAGAAAATTTTAAAGACACTAACAAAAGTAAAAACCATTTGTAAAATCTTACCCGTTATAACACTTTTTTCGTAGCTCAATTTTGTTTTCAGTACGAACCAGACAGACCAGCTTTTTAAATTTAGCACTTTTACCTGTGAGATTCCAACCTTTGAAAATCGTGAAAACCTTCAAAATAATACTCAGAATGTGAAATACTAAAAAATACAGTACACATATTCAATACAGTGCTCCTAGAAGTATTCTACTTTCTCAGCAATAAAATACAAATAATCTTGATGCACTGTTTTGATGTATGTTAGGGTAATGTACTTTATCTATTCCGGGAAAATCTTTTCTGGCCAAGATATTGTCCACATATCCTCCATGCTGTCCACATAAGGGAACCATCTCAAAATACTCTGAACCTCTCTCATTTACACATCCTAACATGTCTCTCTTCATAAAAGTTGTCACTTGTCTTAACAAATCGACTATAGTATTGCAAATCCTCTAAACCCTCCACATTGCCTCTGACAGTTCTCACATGAATATTTTCTAGGAGGTATGCCATAAAAAGCGTTTTCACTGATTTTCACTTCTGAATGGGTGCATTGTTCAAGCACTTGAACCATACACTCACTGGCAGTCAAAACCCATTCACACACATACAAACACACACACACATACACATTCATGCAAAATTGCACTTCAGCTATTATATTTATTCTTGTTGTTCATGAAATCTAAATACGTAGATCAGAATTCTTTGTTATCAGGTTATCATTAATTAAATGCAAGTAAAATAAATCTGTATTGGTAAAATCGTTTTTCTTGTTTATATCTTAAGTGTTTCATCATCATTTACATTTAATCTTATATTTGGTTTCAACCACAAAAGTTGTAATTCCATTTCCTCATCTGCAAATATTAGCATTTTATTTTGTCAGGCCTGAATTTTCCTGCATTATAAATTGCAGTTATTGATGCTCAGGAAGGATTTACTGATGTAACTTCATACTTCTGCTTTTAATAGCACCAATTTCTAATGCTTTTTTTCAGTCCTCCATGATACATATGTGAGTATCGATTCCCACATCAACTTATAAGCCATGTGACTATTTGCTCAAATCAGCTAGTCTATTGAACAGAATGAGTGCTCTTGAAGCTTCTGAAAGAGCAAACCTCGTAGATTTTATAAGTCAGTAGATGGTAGAGTCAAAGATGTAAGAAGGCTCTTATTCTAGATGATGACAATGGTGTAAGCATTTCATGAAAAACTCCCTAATTCAGGTAATTTTGTTCAGAGGTTTAATATGTAGTCTTTTACAGAATACAGTATTGTTTATTTAGTCCATTAATTACTAATTCATGGTCATTACAGGCATAGTAACTACTATAATTCTGGATTGTGAACAATGGTTACCCTTATTACATAGTAAAGATCAGAGCCATTATGTCAGAAAACGATATACTTAGTTTGGCTGGAATTTAAAAAGGCCTGCTGTCTTCTTTTGCTATTTCAAGTCTGCATCATACATGAGATGGAATAAAGCCTTTTCCATCATTTGATCACTATTTGTATAAGATATGTATATTGATACAGTATGCTGTATGTCATTATGATAGAACATGCAGTTGAATGTATACAGTATATGTCTGTAAATATCAGAATTGTATTAATAAATCCTGATAAACATTTAAAGGTGGACTGTTATCATAAATAAAGGACAAGAGTATATTATTCACTGTACTGTGTATAAAAGTGTCAATTTTACAGTACATCTAAGTATATTCAGTTTGTTTGACATTTAATTACCAAATTTTTTTACTCTAAATATAGTGTATATTGTAAGCCCATTTACCACTCAGTGACCACATATTCACATCCGTACATGCTTTTGTTCAGGAAAATCCTCAGTTATCTGAAAACACACGAAGATTATCTTGAGACAGTTTCATTCATTCACTTCGCACATGTACCAGGATTTATATAAGTGATTATGTAAAAATATTTCTGTCCAAAGATGATTATGATAATACTCATAATGCTGTACTGAATAAGTCAATGTATAATGTGTAAGTAAAATAAAATGTATAGGTGCTTACATAATTCTCAGATTCAATGAGAAGGAAATAACTGTATGCATAGTTAATGTATTTGGTACTCATAAGGCCTTGACAAAGTTTTGCTACTCATTAGTAGTAAATGTATATACACAACCTGAACAGAAAGTAAACCTTCATGGGGATATATAATATATATTACATGGTGTATGTGTATGTGTCATACAACCTTTATATAGGAGGGTTAGAGATGTGTATGAATGTATGATACCAGACAAAAACTTAAATGTATCTGTAAAAGCTTCTAACCAGTGGTTTCACCGCTTTAGTTGGCAAATAATACTCCTACTAGTAGTTACATATTATGTGCTCCGTGCTTCAGCCAACTTCAAAGAGGGACACACCTGGGAAGTTCCTAGAAGAAAATGTGTAAGGAAAGAAAAGATTGCTTGAAGGAGAAGTTCCTTCAAGGCTTTTACGCTCCTCTGAAGTGTGATTCACTTGATCTCCACGACTTTCTCTCTTGTGAGTGTTGCTGTAGTCATCATGAAGTGGCTCCCAGTAACGAAGCATGTTTCAGGCTACACTGTATCCTTCTTTGGGGCTGGTTTTGGGCAATGTTCTTAAATGGCAACTACAGCTGCTATGTGTGTGTCCGTGGCGCGGTTGTGTCTGTATGTGTCTGTCTGTTCGCGTCTTGGGGAAGACAACGCTCACGCCTAAATATCAGTCTGTTTTAAGTCAGACTTTTTGAGGCAAGTCTTAGTAATTCACTGCTCAGAAGGCCAATCCCACGATATGATAATTTCATGTATATTTACCTTTCTCCTTTTTGTGTCGGTAAATTACACTTCACTGATATTCCTTTTTTCACATTCTCGTGTGAACCCATTGCACAATTTGTACAAGAGCTTGTGTGGGTATACTCATATACACATTTATACACCCAAACAAATAAAAGTATTGTACATATTTAACACACAAGTGTGTATATATTCTCACAAGTGTAAGTGCATTTTTACATACTTAAACATAAATACGCTGTTGACCCAACTGAGCCAGGAAGAAGGACTTGCTGAACTACGCCAATTATTGTAAGTTAATTATGTAACATTCACTCATTCACTACTAATTAGTCCAAGAGCTCAATCCTGTACATATACAGGATATTCATATACAGGTATTAAACAAGTACTCATTAACATACATTTTTTACCTGTGCGACCACTCACATTCTAAAATGCATTGCATGCGAGCTTATATACTATTCATGTATACATTTTTACACATCGTAGATAAATAAATGCTTGTATTCATTCACATAACGTAAAAAGAGAAATGACAGGACTTGGGTTTCCACTACCATATCAAGTGCTTAGAATTTCATAAAAATTAAGGTAGCTGGTTTGAGTGTTCTGTAATCATTGTTACAAATTAAATGCACTTGCACAGCATAAACAAATATATATATATATATATATATATATATATATATATATATATATATATATATATATAATGAATTTGTTTATGTTATGTAAGTGTGCATTTGATGTGCATATATATATATATATATATCATACTGTTTTTATACATGCTGCTATGTACAGTATGTATGAACAGTAGTTTTATGGGTGCTGGGATGGTGAGGCATACTATTTATGCAGAAATAATTACACTACATACTGTGTACTGTATATACCCTTGTATGCATAGTATATATATTTGTGGGTGGTTGGATATACACATGTACTTAAATATGCACAAATACATTCAAACAAGTTACTTATGCTTGCACACACATATTAGTAAAATATTTAAAACGATCTGCCTTTGTACGAGTATCGATGGGTTTGGTCTTATGTAGGTTCATCCTATTGCTTATACCAAACCTCTTTTTTTCGTGGAAGGTGTATTGCATTTACCTTCCTTGTGGGAAGTTCATGGAATACTAATTATTTCATCTTGAAAGTCAAGATATGCTTTTCTTAAAATTATGCTAAATGGCAATGCTATATATATATTCATTTTCGCAAGTAGGGCTTTTTAATTTTGTTGGTAGTGATTTTGAATCTTTACTAAACGCAGAATTGAAGCTAACATGTCGAAACATTCTACTATATTTGAATGAGATTCATATAGAGCTTATAAGTAGTGTAGATTAAAAAATTCAAGTATAAATTAAGAAACTGCTGCTCTAAATATTTATTGCAGCAAACCACAGCACAGTATATATGCTTTTGTCTGGCAGTTTTTAAATATACTTTTTTCGACAAATGTACGTAATTGGCACTGCTTATAATATGCTGCTTAACTGTGTTCATTTGTAATTTGAAGTATAGTGTAATGAATTTTGCGCGATACCCAATATTTTTACCGTAGGAATGATCACTCAAGGATGTTTGGTATAAGACATAGGACTCGTGTCTTTGTTGCTCTCAGCTTGTATATAGTAGTCTTCATATGTACACTAAGTGTTCTGTAAGAATTGTATTTGTACTCAGATTCTGAATAACTTTCCGAGGGGAAAAAAGGCCAATATAAACCGTACTTGAATGTAAACACCGATTAAATGTTGTCGATGCCACATTGGTGAAAAAACAGGCTGGTTGGCCCATTCAGATTTGTTCGTTCGTGCTCTTCCGTTCATAGTTTGAGTACAGTTATTTACATTCTTATTTTGCACGAATTTCATGATGTTTAGAAGCTGTTTTGAAGACTCTCTGTGTACAGGCTGAGAAATTAGAAGCAATATTTTAATTGCTTAATTTCTGTCCAATGTTGCTGAACTTCAGGTACAAATAAATTGATACTGTGGTTACCAGAGCATATGATTATTATTATACTATATCCACTTTCAACTTTTTCCCAGCCAAGGATCCTTCAAAATTTATTGCATCAAACGATGAGGGGAAAAAAAATTGTCAGTTTTAAGAAAGAGCATTAATCTTTTTATTTTGCCTGCAAGTCACTTTTAAGATACAGTAATTATGATTATATGACAAATAATAATTATGATAAATTTAATTTTCTTTTACTAATATGTCCATATTATGAGACTGAGATGTCATCCATGTCGGTGTTCCAATAATAATTTCTGTGTCGGGGTCCCAAGAGGTGGCAACGAAAGCGTGTTATTGTTGTTGTTATTTTTATATGGTCTGTTGTTGTACGTGAAGTTTATAACAATAAAAGTATTCTTGTGTATTGATTAGAGTTTTATTCTTCTTACAGAGATCCAATATTTGGTTACGAGGGGAATTCTTGGACGCCAACTTCCAGGAAATAATCATTAACGTTACCATATTGCAGTGATGTTAGTTATTGATAACTAACTTCATTGCTGTAGTTATTTCAGAGAGAAATTTCTAATGCTATTGCAGATAAGACACTGACTGACTGGGAAGGAATGGTATCTCAGAAGAAGTAAAAGACGAATTTCATACCAAACTACAGGATGTTAGGTACAGATGAAATACCAGAAAGAGACATGAGAATTTTTGTTGGTGAAATCAATGCAAAAGTTGACAGGAATAATGCAATTATGGAAGATGTATTGGGCAAGGAGGGCCCTGGGAAAGAGACTAAACAAAAGGACGTCTACAGATCACATAACCAATGGTTGAGAGAAAAAGAAGGTTAGGACGTACAGAGGAACATATGTCAGCAGTGATCACCAACTTGTCACTCATTACCACAGTAAAGTTGAAATTGTAAGCAGCATCAAAAATTTTGACAGAGTAGTATATATGGAATGTGAACACAAATCAGGAGGATTAGGAATTGAAAGTCATAGCAAAGATACCAAAGAAAATATTCACCAAGTTTTCTTTCAATGGGTGGAGAAAGACAATGATAAAAAGCTTAGAGATTCCAATCTGTCATTTAGAATAAGCTGGAGTTGCAAGGATCAAATGTGTATGGAATTTAAATGCCCTCTTGTT
Source organism: Macrobrachium nipponense (assembly GCF_015104395.2). Taxonomy (NCBI): domain Eukaryota; kingdom Metazoa; phylum Arthropoda; class Malacostraca; order Decapoda; family Palaemonidae; genus Macrobrachium; species Macrobrachium nipponense. The sequence continues at coordinate 38,093,197 of NC_087221.1, read as the reverse complement.
CATTACAAGAAGGGAATTGAATGCCCACACCCCAGTATTATGGGAAGGCCTTATGCCATCATGACATCCCTATCAAATTGTACTACTAATTAAAGTTATCCAATAATGACGCAGATGCAAAGGTAATGTTATTTCATCTTTGTTACTTGCTCCTCTCATAGAATTTTTAATTTTAAAAAGAGGTCGGAGCCTTAAAGAGGAGGTTTAGATTGGGGTTGCAATAGAAAGTTGACAGACTTTAGAATATGCAGATGATGCTGTTTTAATCGGAAAAAGCCTCGAAATTTACAAAGCTTTCTCAAAATGACGGTACTCGAAACAAGGCTGAGAAAAACAAAAGTAATGTGAACAGAGTATGCAGAAAAGGGTATTGGAAGTCAGATGGCAAGATAGAGTGAGGGAAACAACCCCTGGGAGAATGGTATGGAATGATGTCAGTTGCTGAATGTCTGGTTAAACTACGTAACAATAATGGGTTCCTGTGGGCACCAGACGAGTTGGAAGACCCAGACCCACTTGGATACGAACAATGAGTAGGGAGGGTGGAGACTTGTAAAGGACAAAGCCGAGGAATAATGGAATACTATACATAGGCCAAGCCTGTATAAGTGTTTATCTTTTATATCTACTTAAAAAGGCAGACAGCCAAGGTAACTAGTTTCAATTTATGCTCACCATCAAGGCAGATCAAAGTATTCGACTCCTATAATAGCTTACATGAGGATATAAAAGATAGTATAAGAAATTACTACTGTACTTTAGGTTTGGTTAGGTTATGCTTAGTATGGATTAGTCTCTTATTGACATTGACGATTAGTACATAAATGCGTTTTAATATTACAGTATAGAATATAATGCTGCTCCTACTTCTTGCCCTCACTTCATTCAATAACAATTGTAGAATGGGGTTTACAATTTTCCTGTCAGTGATTCTTACCACACAAAACCCACCATCGGTAGTGAATGGCAGGCTTTGCGGAATAAAGAACTTCATAATAGCAAATTAAAACAAGTAAACCCAATTTTGGACCGAGTAACATGAATGCTTCTTAAAATGTCTAAATCCAACCTGGTTATATCACTGAGTTTGCAGTTGCTTGGGTAATCTTTGCAGTCTTTGGTGCTTACAAGGCACACACAGCAGGGTGCTTATGATGCACATGCAAGGGTGACCAGCTGTAATATTTTTCATTGGACACACTACTTACCTACTGTTTTAATACTTTTCTTGCCTGATGTTTAAAACCATCACATTTGACACAGCTTAGTCTCCTTTGGTTTCCCCTACATAAAACCCAAATTTGCACCTATAATAAAGGTTAGAAAATATTGGATCTATGTATCTGGCAAGAAAGTATTGGCCTACTTCACATACTATTAACCAATAGCTATCATGCTCATGGGCGAGTTTGAGAAAATTGACAATCGTGGTCAGTCCACTAAGCCTATATCCTACTAGACCCAGCCAAATATTATAGTGTAAATTCTCCGGTATAGGTATATCGTGAATCTTCCTATTTTAACACTCATAAGATGTAATCTTTAAATTCATCTGGTCTACAATGGTACTGAATGCTGGGACAGTAGTAGCTACCTAATACAGTGGTCCTCATGTCAGACTAAGGCTGCTAAATAAATGACTCTGGAAATACTGAGTTAAAAAGAAGTGCAATTGATTTCAGAGCACTGCACAAAATGAATCTAATGAAATCCGTTGCTGCCAGCAACATAATTTAAAACTGAAAACAACCTGTGAGGCGCAGGAACAGTGTGAAATCAACATTACCACAGGTCAGTTTTTATGGAAGGAGAAAGTTCGTTTACCTTGTAGAATGTTTCCTTAGGTAATTAATATATTGGTGAAGATGAAGACGTGAGCAGTTTCTTCTGTGTAACCAGTGTTGCCGGAGTGTTCAGTGTTGCTAGGTTGGCTCGAAACCGTCACCATAGCAAAGGAGGCCTCGAGTGGTGGTGCATGTAATATTTTGTTAAGATTAGCATGGTCAAAATCTTTGACTGACTGAAAAAAATTATGTGAACACTACTTGAAAGAAAGTGTATTCCTGGTATTCCTCTCACCGTTACAAGCTAGGTAAGACATTATGGGCATTGTTTTATTTTCTTTTCTTATTTTGTCACCAGTCAGACACTAGGCTATACTAGTACACCAAAGCTTACAAGCCGTATGACACAAAGGACCACTGCGACATAAACTTTGAAAGTCCTGTTTGACGCCTTGTGCGATATGTCTTTGTAATGCACTGCCGGGCAATAACCCGCAATGTGTTTGCGAGTCAGTCGGCTCTCTGGTCTCGTACAGTAAAGTCCTGTCACCAAGACGTCGTCTCATTGTAAACCCAACATGGCGCAGTGAGTTTTCGAACCAAGTCATGCCCCTGAAGTGTCGACCAGCCCAGGCCACGCCGAGGCATGCCTCTCCTGCAATGCCAAGGGCCTTGTCACAGGCCGTGATGCAAGCACAGATGTTAATTGCAGACCAGCAACGTGCCATCCGTGCCCTTCAGGATGCTCTTCCTGGTACTGGAGCACGTGCCGGCAAAGTCCCTGTCTCTGCTGCCCCTGAGAAATGTAATGTTGTGATGTCCTCGGCAGAGTTTAGGTCCTGGAGACGTGTTGGATCCACCTCAACAATTTCCTGCCGCAGGATGTTGTCCTGCATATTAGACTCAACTGTGTGCCGGCGCTGCAACGTGCACTGGACGCTCGGTACTCTGACGCCAAATGGAACGCCCTTACTGCAGACGCGGCTCTGGATGCCATCGGGAACATTGTGTTACGGTCATCGAATCAGGCAGTGCAATAGTCCGAATTTTTTGCCCTCGCACAAGGGTGCAAACAGTGTTAGTGATTATTTCTCAAGGTGTGCTCAAAAGGCCACCGACTGTGATTTTCAGTGTCCCAAATGCGGGGAGTGCTTGGGCGAATATATGCTGTTACGGAAAATAATGGTAGGTCTCAGTGACCCTGTGTTAAAAAGGCATGTATTTCAGGGATGTGATACGTTTAAAAGTGTAGATGTCCTTCAGGCTTTGTGTTGTACCTTTGAAGCTGCACGCCTGGATGTTGAAAGCATCCCACGTGTCGCTATTGGTGCGAGGGAGTCGGCTGGCGCCTCGAGTGATGACATCACTGGCGCCGATGACGTAGAGCCAGACGTTGCGGTGTTGCGCGGTAACTCAAGTGCAAAGCATTGCGGGAATTGCGGGGGACGTCATTTGCCTGGTAGAGCATCGTGCCCAGCAAAAGGTATGACGTGCCTCAGGTGCCAAAAGGTAGGACACTTCCAGAAATGCTGCAGAAGTACGAAGAAAGTGCCGCTCGCCTCGAGTTTGGTGATTGTCGCCGACACACCTCTCCCTACACCCCACAATCACCCCACAATCAAGGCTTGTCTTTCCCATGGAAGCAGAAGGTCGGTGTCCACACTCGCCGTAGCAGACACAAGAGCACAGATCTGCGTTGCCGGGCCCACGATTCTTTCAAGCCTGCACATAAATCCTCTGGAGATGCAACCTCGAACAGGTCTGAGGGACGTTGCTAATCTCCAAAGTGAGATGCCTCGGATCAACAGCATGTACCATTGAAATAGGTGGGCGATGCACGAAGCAGGAGGTCTACTTCGTGCCAATGGCCAAGAACTTCTATTTATCTCTGAATGCTTGTAAGGAGCTGGGAATAGTACCGCCTGGTTTCCCTCACACCTTCCCCTCTCATTGCACCAGCTGACGTTAGTAGCGAGGCAGTCTCTCAGCCGAACCCTCCTCAGACAACGAAGCCAGCCACCATACCTATCCCACCCGCGGAGGAGAACATACCAAGACTGGAGGAATGGTTATTATGTCACTTCTCATCCACGACCTTCAACACAACCAGGGAACCCCTACCCGTGATGACGGGCAAGCAGCACCACATACATTTATTGCCCATTGCCATGTCTTATGCCTGTCACACGCTGGCAGCAATCCCTAAGCATTGGGAAGAGGAGGTCAAGGCCCAGGTTGACGAAGATGTTCGGAAGGGCATGATAGAACCAGTCCCAGCAGGGGATGCAACGGAGTGGTGTGCAAGGATGGTCGTGGTAGCCAAGAAAACAGGCCAACCTCGCCGCACAGTAGACTTCCAGCGCCTCAACGCCCACTGTCTCCGTGAGACTCATCATACACCGGCACCCTTCGACATGATTTCGAGCATCCCCATTCACACATACAAAACTACAGCAGACGCCCATTGGGGTTTCCACCTAGTGGAACTGGACGAGAATAGCCGCCCACTCACAATCTTCATCACCCCATGGGGACGGTATCGTTATCGTAGGACACCCATGGGTCACTGTTTGGCTTCTGACGCCTACACGAAAAGATTCGATGACACCTTGCAAGACATCACCAGAAAGCATAAATGCATCGACGACACCTTGCTATACGATCAGAGCATCGAAGAAGCGTTTTGGCACGTATATGAATTCCTGTCAACGTGTGCCTCTGCAGGTATTACACTCAAGCCTGAGAAGTTCAAATTCTGCAAGAGAGAGGTTACCTTCGTCGGGTACCACTTGGGAGGGGAGTCACATAAGCCTGCAGACGAATGACTAGACGCCATTCGTAACTTCCAGATGCCAGAGAAGCCCTCCATCACTGATATTAGGTTATGGTTCAGATTCGTGAATCAGTTAGCCCCCTTCCTTGCAACAGCGCCCATCATGGAGCCTTTTAGGGACCTCCTCAGAAAACCAACAGGGAAAAACGTCTACTGGGATAGCCAGCTACGTAATAAACTCCAGCAGGCACGGGAGGTCATCTGTCAATTAGCCAAGGACGGCTTGGCATATTACAACAAGATGCGCCCTACGATAATCATGACGGATTGGAGCAAGGAAGGCATTGGTTTCGTCGTCCTCCAGCAGTATTGCGCTTGTCAGTCAGCTGACAGCCCCTTTTGGTGCAAGGGGGGCTGGCGTCTTGCCCTATGTGGCAGTCGACACCTCATCCCTTCTGAAGCAGGGTATGCCCCCGTAGAAGGTGAAGCCCTTGCAGTCACCTGGTGCTTGCGGAAGGCCAGGTTGTTCCTACTTGGGTGCCCAAATCTCACCATCATCACGGATCACCGTCCACTTGTCAAGCTGCTGGGTGATAGGGCTCTTAAGGACGTCATCAACCCAAGATTGTTCAACCTGAAGGAGAAGACACTCCAGTTCAAGTTTCATATCAAATACCTGCCCGGAAAAAGAAACACTGCCGCAGACTTTCTCTCAAGGTACCCGACCAAGCGAGCACCCCACGAAGCTTCTGACGTGGATTTGGAGGACGACATTCAAGTGGCAGTGGCACGTGCAACTGTTGCCGCCTTGGAACTGGACATCATCATGTTGGATGAAGACTGCGTTAGGAGCGCCGCATCTAACGACCCAGTGTATCAGCTCTTGCTTGCTAGTCACACAAGAAATCTCCTGCCTTCGTCCCTTCTTCGGTGTTCAGGATAGGTTAGCCATCAACCAGGATCTGGTGACATACTCGGTGGACCAAGGATGCACACGTTTGGTTATCCCCGAAGATTTACGCCATCAGGAAGCCGCTAACCTACACGCAGGACACCAAGGCCTTGACTCTATGCTTAGGAGGGCCAGGCAGTCAGTCTACTGGCCGGGAATAGAAGGAGACCTTCAGCATCGCCTTGCCCAATACACCTCATATGATGAACACGCCCCTTCACTGCCTCCTGAAGAAATGATACACACACCGCCAGGAGAATACCCCTTCCAGCAAGTCGTCGCAGATATGTTCCAAATAGAGGGCAATATATACATGATATACGCAGATAGACTAACCGGTTGGTTAGAAGTAGCTCACTTCCCCTGTGGTGCCATGTCCAACAAAATAAGCAATCACTTTCGATCATATTTTTCACGTTGGGGAGCCCCAGAGCAAATATCGACTGACGGAGGTACGAACTTGGCCAGCGAGGAGATGGTTGCCTTCTTCACGAGATGGGGAGTCAAGGTCCGTCTGTCGTCAGCCCATTATCCCCAGTCCAACGGCAGGGCAGAAGCAGCTGTCAAATCAGCAAAATGGCTACTCCGAGAAAACATGTCAAAAGGTGGAGCCCTTGAGTCAGACAAGACGGCCCTGGCAACACTCCAGTATCTCAACACGCCTCTGATGGAGATCAACAAGTCGCCATCTCAGCTTGCAACGGGTCGCCAGCTGCATGACGGGGTACCGACGGCTAGAAGACACCTGTTAGTAGACACGTATTGGAGACGGACAATACGTCAAAGGGAACTACAAGTGGCAAAATCACAGGAAGCTATGCGCACCCTTGACACCACCAGAGACTGCCGCCCATCAAACTAGGTACCCATGTACGCATACAAAACCAGGCTGCTAAGCAGTGGGACAGAACGGGCGTGGTATCGGAAACTAAGCCCCATCGTCAGTACACAGTCAAGCTCAACGGGAGCAGCAGACTCAAAAAGGAACAGACGACATTTGAGAGTAATCGCTCCGTTCCTCAGCGACCCTGCATCTCAGCACGACACCTCCGCGAGCCCTACGCCCAAAGAACCAGTAACGCATTCCATGCAGGACCCTGGCGTCGTTGGTAGGCCCAAAAGGGCTGCCGGTAGATTCCAAGTGGCTCCAAGACTTCATATAATGCTGATATTATTTGTTGTTTGCTCATATGATATGCAATTGCACAATTGTATCAAGAATTTATTCTTTTTTTTCTGTGTATGTGTATTACATGCATTTGAGTGCCACTAAGCAACGCACTCAGTGTATGTAACTGCATGTTTTTGTACTGAAAAGTTAGTTAAAAACATTTTTCTCTTCGTAGCCCATTTCCATGTTCATAGTGACATTGTCCCCTTTAATTTTTATGCATAAGTATAATCTTGAGGGGGGGATGTACGAAATGTCTTTGTAATGCACTGCCGGGCAATAACCCGCAACGTGTTTGCGAGTCAGTCGGCTCTCTGGTCTCATACAGTAAAGTCCTGTCACCAAGACGTCGTCTCATTGTAAACCCAACAACGCCTTGACTGAATTTTAGTATGTTGAATATTTTATTGTAGAAGAAAAGGCTATAGCTTTCTGGATCACTGCAAGATGCTGACAGGGCCTAAGCATCACCCTTTCAGGCCCCGGTACTAGCACAAAAAATGGTCCCCTCTTGAACTCTTCTAACCACAGCCACCACCCCTAGTCGTTTGTAACTTTCTGACCCCACTGATGTTTACCAATTTTTCCGCAATGTATTGCGCAGTTTTTGTCATGCTATATACTGATTACAAGATCATGATTATGTCTAGGTGGTTTCCTCCATCCTGTTCAATTAATTCAATCGTTAGGGGAGCCCCTTGAGCATTCATCGTCCTTCGATTTTGTTCACTCTCTATACAGATAAGTTAAAATAAATAAGCTGTTGTCACGGGCCACCAAGACTGCCTGGTCCCAGGCAAGTAGTACCTTTCCCCACCTCCCCCCATGTTTGGGCCATGGATTGACATACGAGTTCCAGCTAGAAAAAAAACAAACAAGTAACATAAGTGATAGATCTTTTCCACTGTAAAACTATTTGTGTGGCTACAAATAATCTAGACCTCTTAACAATAATTTCTTTAATGGTGACACAAAGTTGTAGATTATCTAAACATTTAGCACCAGAAGCACCTAAGGGAAGTTATTTGCTATTATCTACCAAGATATTGTATATTCAAAACGGGAAGTTAAAGAACAAAAGGTGGAAGATAATTGTTTCCATCTTTTTGTCACAAACAAATGGAAATGAAAAATCTCGGTCTCTCTAAGACCTATAAATCACTTATTTAGATATGTACGTGAAACTTCATTGCTATAAGTACGGACTCATGACACGCAAATGTGCTTTTAGAACCCCTTTTAATCTTTATTAAGAAAGAAGTACAATATATCATAGACTACCGATCATGAAACTAAGTAAAGAGGAAAACTAAGTGTATTTTTAATGATAATATTATAGTAATTGAATAAATAATTTTGTATGTAATCTTCTATTTATGCAGAACAAATATATAGTTGAACTTATTTAAAAAAAGAAAAAAAAAGTCTGGGAAAAATTACGAT